>NC_092339.1:194612500-194927222 GCF_046630445.1 Rutidosis leptorrhynchoides
TTGTAATCACTAGAACATAGTTTAGTTAATTCTAAACTTGTTCGCAAACAAAAGTTAATCCTTCTAACTTGACTTTTAAAATCAACTAAACACATGTTCTATATCTATATGATATGCTAACTTAATGATTTAAAACCTGGAAACACGAAAAACACCGTAAAACCGGATTTACGCCGTCGTAGTAACACCGCGGGCTGTTTTGGGTTAGTTAATTAAAAACTATGATAAACTTTGATTTAAAAGTTGTTATTCTGAGAAAATGATTTTTATTATGAACATGAAACTATATCCAAAAATTATAGTTAAACTCAAAGTGGAAGTATGTTTTCTAAAATGGTCATCTAGACGTCGTTCTTTCGACTGAAATGACTACCTTTACAAAAACGACTTGTAACTTATTTTTCCGACTATAAACCTATACTTTTTCTGTTTAGATTCATAAAATAGAGTTCAATATGAAACCATAGCAATTTGATTCACTCAAAACGGATTTAAAATGAAGAAGTTATGGGTAAAACAAGATTGGATAATTTTTCTCATTTTAGCTACGTGAAAATTGGTAACAAATCTATTCCAACCATAACTTAATCAACTTGTATTGTATATTATGTAATCTTGAGATACCATAGACACGTATACAATGTTTCGACCTATCATGTCGACACATCTATATATATTTCGGAACAACCATAGACACTCTATATGTGAATGTTGGAGTTAGCTATACAGGGTTGAGGTTGATTCCAAAATATATATAGTTTGAGTTGTGATCAATACTGAGATACGTATACACTGGGTCGTGGATTGATTCAAGATAATATTTATCGATTTATTTCTGTACATCTAACTGTGGACAACTAGTTGTAGGTTACTAACGAGGACAGCTGACTTAATAAACTTAAAACATCAAAATATATTAAAAGTGTTGTAAATATATTTTGAACATACTTTGATATATATGTATATATTGTTATAGGTTCGTGAATCAACCAGTGGTCAAGTCTTACTTCTCGACGAAGTAAAAATCTGTGAAAGTGAGTTATAGTCCCACTTTTAAAATCTAATATTTTTGGGATGAGAATACATGCAGGTTTTATAAATGATTTACAAAATAGACACAAGTACGTGAAACTACATTCTATGGTTGAATTATCGAAATTGAATATGCCCCTTTTTATTAAGTCTGGTAATCTAAGAATTAGGGAACAGACACCCTAATTGACGCGAATCCTAAAGATAGATCTATTGGGCCTAACAAACCCCATCCAAAGTATCGGATGCTTTAGTACTTCGAAATTTATATCATATCCGAAGGGTGTCCCGGAATGATGGGGATATTCTTATATATGCATCTTGTTAATGTCGGTTACCAGGTGTTCACCAAATGAATGATTTTTATCTCTATGTATGGGATGTGTATTGAAATATGAAATCTTGTGGTCTATTATTATGATTTGATATATATAGGTTAAACCTATAACTCACTAACATTTTTGTTGACGTTTTAAGCATGTTTATTCTCAGGTGATTATTAAGAGCTTCCGCTGTCGCATACTTAAATAAGGACGAGATTTGGAGTCCATGCTTGTATGATATTGTGTAAAAACTGCATTCAAGAAACTTATTTTGTTGTAACGTATTTGTATTGTAAACCATTATGTAATGGTCGTGTGTAAACGGGATATTTTAGATTATCATTATTTGATAATCTAAGTAAAGCTTTTTAAACCTTTATTGATGAAATAAAGGTTATGGTTTGTTTTAAAATGAATGCAGTCTTTGAAAAACGTCTCATATAGAGGTCAAAACCTCGCAACGAAATCAATTAATATGGAATGTTTTTAATCAATAAGAACGGGACATTTCAACAACTATTTAAGGCGAGATCAGTTTGTAAGACATTCGAAGAACGTTGCAAGAATGCCTTGGTTTATAAAAGGATTTCGTTCGAAAGATGGGGGAAATCACATTGGGAAATCCATAAGTTACGATGTGTTTACTTTGACGCATATATTGCGGGGAACCCAAATGCTATTTTACGCAATGGGTTAAGAAATTATTTTGACTCAATATATCCGAATATAGGACTTCGTGATTTAGAAAAAGCGGCTAACATGCAACATAAAGAACCATGTTATGCTTACGGGTTAGTAATGTTCGCTTCTCACCAAAGTGAGAACAAGAACATCGGGCTACAAATATTAAACAAAACGTTCCCACAAGTGACGGAGTCGGTAATTGGAGTAAGAAATGAGGTTTTTAGGTTATTACGAGATTGTTGGTCATTACGAAACCCTCGTCCTTTTGACGACATTACAACATGCTGCCTAGCTAATGGTCATAACGGTTATTTTCCACAAGACCAAGGATGGGAAGTCATCTTAGTAAAACCAGAATGCATGACTTGTTTCTGGACTTATGAATTACATGTCTTTATTTCCTTTGCTGAACAACTTGTGTATTAACTAGATTTATCTTCAAAACTGTCCTGTATCATAGTGTACTATATTTCATGTTATATGTGATATAGCGAAGTTGTAAGTTTGAAGAATATTTGTATGTGATATATTATTATAATCAGTTTTTCATATGGAATTGTAGTAGTTGAATTGTATATTAGCTACTAAGTATGAACTTAACGGGTAGGTAGTACCCGAATTTAAACTTACAAAACGCTAATATGAAGAAAAAGCTTTTATAAATGAGTTCATATTATGCTACGAGATACTATTGACTACTCTTAATATTCTGTATGATTAAATTGTTTCATTTGACTATTTTGAAGGAAATGGCACCGACTACTCGACACACCTTGAATATGAGCGAAGAGGAATTTCGTGCCTTTCTTGCTTCAAACATAGCCACAGTACAGGCCGCGCTACATACCAACAATAACTCTGAATCTAGCAATACAGCTAACGGCACAAGAAATCGTGTAGGATGCTCCTACAAGGAATTCACTACCTGCAAACTTCAGAATTTGATGGGACCGAAGGACCAATCGGATTGAAACGGTGGACCGAGAAAGTTGAATCGGTGTTTGCCATAAGTAAGTGTGCTGAAGGAGACAAAGTGAAGTACGCTAGGCATACCTTCACAGGTAGTGCGTTAACATGGTGGAATACCTATCTAGAGCAAGTGGGACAAGATTCTGCTTACGCGCTACCATGGTCAGCATTCAAGCACTTGATGAACGAGAAGTACCATCCCAGAACCGAGGTCAATAAGCTCAAGTCAGAACTTAGAGGGTTACGAACACAGGGATTCGATATTACTTCGTACGAAAGACAATTCACAGAATTGTGCCTATTGTGTCCGAGAGCGTTCGAAGATGAGGAAGAGAAGATCGACGCGTTTGTGAAAGGGTTACCGGAGAGAATACAAAAAGATATAAGTTCACACGAGCCTGCCTCCATACAAAAGGCATGTAGAATGGCTCACAAACTAGTGAACCAGATTGAGGGAAGAATTAAAGAACAGGCGGCCGAAGAGGCCAACGTGAAGTTAGTCAACAGAAAGTGGGAGGAAAACGGTCATAAGAGTCACCAAAACAACAACAACTATCCTAACAATCGCAACATCAATCGCAACTACAACATACGGCACAACAACAACAACTACAACAATCATCCCAACAACAATAACAACCACAACAACAACAACAATCAGAAGCAGCTATGCCAAAGGTGTGAAAAGTATCACTCGGGGTTCTGCACCAAATTTTGCAACAAGTGCAAAAGAAATGGTCATAGCGCGGCGAAGTATGAGGTCTATGGACCAGGGGTTAACAGAACAAAAGGAACAAATGGTGTCGGAACGAGTAATGGCGGAGCAAGTAGTGTCAAAGCAAGTTATGCCAATGTAGTTTGTTATAAATGTGGAAAACCGGGCCACATTATTAGAAATTGCACGAACCAGGAGAACATGAATGGACAAGGCCAATGAAGAGTTTTCATTGCTTACAATTACATCCTCGTTCAGTTTCATCAACAATTCTACTCGTATGCACCCGTATTCGTACTCGTACAATACACAACTTTTAAATGTATGTACTATTGGTATATACACTCTAATGATCAGCTCTTAGCATCCCATGTGAGTCACCTGACACATGTTGGAACCATCATTTGGCAACTAGCATGAAATATCTCATAAAATTACAAAAATATGAGTAATCATTCATGACTTATTTACATGAAAATAAAATTACATATCCTTTATATCTAATCCATACACCAACGAACAAAAACACCTACAAACACTTTCATTCTTCAATTTTCTTCATCTAATTGATCTCTCTCAAGTTCTATCTTCAAGTTCTAAGTGTTCTTCATAAATTCTACAAGTTCTAGTTTCATAAAATCAAGAATACTTCCAAGTTTGCTAGCTTACTTCCAATCTTGTAGAGTGATCATCCAACCTCAAGAAATCTTTCTTATTTACAGTAAGACATCTTTCTAATATAAGGTAATACTCATATTCAAACTTTGATTCAATTTCTATAACTATAACAATCTTATTTCGAGTGGAAATCATACTTGAACTTGTTTTCGTGTCATGATTCTACTTCAAGAACTTTCAAGCCATCCAATATCCTTTGAAGCTAGATCCATTTGTCTCTTTTCTAGTAGGTTTATCCACAAAACTTGAGGTAGTAATGATGTTCATAACATCATTCGATTCATACATATAAAGCTATCTTATTCGAAGGTTTAAACTTGAAATTACTAGAACATAGTTTAGTTAATTCTAAACTTGTTCGCAAACAAAAGTTAATCCTTCTAAATTGACTTTTAAAATCAACTAGACACATGTTCTATATCTATAAGATATGCTAACTTAATGATTTAAAACCTGGAAACACGAAAAACACCGTAAAACTGAACATACGCCGTAGTAGTAACACCGCGGGCTGTTTTGGGTTTTATAATTAAAAACTATGATAAACTTTGATTTAAAAGTTGTTCTTCTGGGAAAATGATTTTTCTTATGAACATGAAACTATATCCAAAAATTGTGGTTAAACTCAAAGTGGAAGTATGTTTTTCAAAATGGTCATCAAGACGTCGCTCTTTCGACTGAAATGACTACCTCTTACAAAAACGACTTGTAACTTATATTTCCGACTATAAACCTATAATTTTTCTATTTAGATTCATAAAATAGAATTCAATATGAAACCATAGCAATTTGATTCACTTAAAACGGATTTAAAATGAAGAAGTTATGGGTAAAACAAGATTGGATATTTTTTGATTTTTGTAGCTACGGGAAATATGAACAATTCTATACAAATCATATCCTAGCTAACTTATATTGTATTATACATGTATTCTAATATATTATGTAATCTTGGGATACCATAGACACGTATGCAAATGTTTTGACATATCATATTAGCCCATGTATATATATTATTTGGAACAACCATAGACACTCTATATGCAGTAATGTTGGAGTTAGCTATACAGGGATGAGGTTAATTCCAAAAATATATATACTTTGAGTTGTGATCTAGCCTAAGACGTGTATACATTGGGTCGTGGATTGATTCAAGATAATATATATCGATTTATTTCTGTACATCTAACTGTGAACAACTAGTTGTAGGTTACTAACGAGGACAGCTAACTTAATAAACTTAAAACATCAAAATGTATTAAAAGTGTTGTAAATATATTTTGAACATTCTTTGATATATATGTAGATATTTATTATAGGTTCGTGAATCGACCAGTGGCCAAGTCTTACTTTCCGACGAAGTAAAAATCCGTGAAAGTGAGTTATAGTCCCACTTTTAAAATCTAATATTTTTGGGATGAGAATACATGCAGGTTTTATAAATGATTTACAAAATGGACACAAGTACGTGAAACTACATTCTATGGTTGAATTATCGAAATCAAATATGCCCCTTTTTATTAAGTCTATTAATCTAAGAATTAGGGCAAAGACACCCTAATTGACGCGAATCCTAAAGATAGATCTATTGGGCCTAACAAACCCCATCCAAAATACCGGATGCTTTAGTACTTCGAAATTTATATCATATCCGAAGGGTGTCCCGGAATGATGGGGATATTCTTACATATGCATCTTGTTAATGTCGGTTACCAGGTATTCACCATATGAAAGATTTTTATCTCTATGTATGGGATGTGTATTGAAATATGAAATCTTGTGGTCTATTGTTACGATTTGATATATATAGGTTAAACCTATAACTCACCAACATTTTTGTTGACGTTTAAAGCATGTTTATTCTCAGGTGAATATTAAGAGCTTCTGCTGTTGCATATTAAAATAAGGACAAGATTTGAAGTCCATGTTTGTAAGATATTGTGTAAAAACTGCATTCAAGAAACATATGTCGATGTAATATATTTCTATTGTAAACCATTATGTAATGGTCGCGTGTAATCAGTATATTTTAGATTATCATTATTTGATAATCTACGTAATATTTTTTTTAAAACCTTTATTGATAAAATAAAGGTTATGGTTGTTTTAAAAATGAATGCAGTCTTTGAAAAATGTCTCATATAGAGGTCAAAACCTCACAACGAAATCAATTAATATGGAACGTTTATAATCAATATGAACGGGACATTTCAAAATCTCTTTCGCTCCTCTTTATATTGATAATACTGCTGCCATAGCAATTACTAAGAATCATGTGCAACATTCTAAGACTAAACACATAGGTGTTAAATATCACTTTCTTAGGGATTGCCATGAGAAAAAGATTATTGAGGTTAAGAGAATAGGTACTAAGGACCAGAGGGCTGACCTTTTTACTAAGGCATTTGATAAACCTAGGTTCTTGCTACTACAAGAGATGAATGGCATTGTTGATCGAGACAAAGTAATTTCGGATGTTGATTGTGAGGGCTAATCAAACTTTTAGACTTTGCAAGTAGGATGCATGACATATAGTTTTTAGTTTTTATTCTGTATTGCATATTTATTTTTGCTTGCTGTCTGCATTTCCTTGCATGATTTCTGTCATGTTTGCAATGGTGTTTCCGCCAAGGAAGCAAAGTATTGGGAGGATTACCAATTCTCCGATGAATCGGATCCCTACAAGGATTCCGATGATGTTATTGAAATTACCCCAACACAATTTAATAAGGCAAAAGAGAACAATAAGGGAAAGGGCATAAAAATAGAGAAATTTGATTCCAAACCCGATGAACTTTATATGTATCGTCAACACCCGTATTTCTTAAGTTGTGACAAAAACCCGGGAACCTCTAAACTACCAGGTTTTTCTAAACCAATGTAGAAAACGACGGCTCGTATTAGGGGAACATCATATATCCCTAGAAACTTGGCAAAACGAACCAAAACCGAAGAAGAAGAAACGAGCGAGTCGGAATAAGATAGTTGTATTCGTGTGGTGTAATATATGTAATATAGTGTGCTTATGTTTTATGATATATGTAAAAATTGCTTGTATTAATAAGTATTTTTTTTTATGAATCTAACTCTTGTCTATTTTACAGTATAAAAACACAAAATGGATAGACAACCCAATATTTTAAGAGACCTACCCGGAGACATGATTGATGAAATCTTGTCTAGAGTCGGTCAGAATTCCTCGGCACAACTATTTAAGGCGAGATCAGTTTGTAAGACATTCGAAGAACGTTCCAAGAATGCCTTGGTTTATAAAAGGATTTCGTTTGAAAGATGGGGGAAATCACATTGGGAAATCCATAAGTTACGATGTGTTTACTTTGACGCATATATTGCGGGGAACCCAAATGCTATTTTACGCAATGGGTTAAGAAATTATTTTGACTCAATATATCCGAATATAGGACTTCGTGATTTAGAAAAAGCGGCTAACATGCAACATAAAGAACCATGTTATGCTTACGGGTTAGTAATGTTCGCTTCTCACCAAAGTGAGAACAAGAACATCGGGCTACAACTATTAAACAAAACGTTTCCACAAGTGACGGAGTCGGTAATTGGGGTAAGAAATGAGGTTTTTAGGTTATTACGAGATTGTTGGTCATTACGAAACCCTCGTCCTTTTGACGACATTACAACATGCTGACTATCTAATGGTCATAACGGTTATTTTCCACAAGACCAAGGATGGGAAGTCGTCTTAGTAAAACCAGAATGCATGACTTGTTTCTGGACTTATGAATTACGTGTCTTTATTTCCTTTGCTGAACAACTTGCGTATTAACTAGATTTATCTTCAAAACTGTCATGTATCATAGTGTACTATATTTCATGTTATATGTAATATAGCGAAGTTGTAAGTTTGAAGAATATTTGTATGTGATATATTATTATAATCAGTTTTTCATATGGAATTGTAGTAGTTGAATTGTATATTAGCTACTAAGTATGAACTTAACGGGTAGGTAGTACCCGAATTTAAATTTATAAAACGCTAATATGAAGAAAAAGCTTTTATAAATGAGTTCATATTATGCTACGAGATACTATTGACTACTCTTAATATTCTGTATAATTAAATTGTTTCATTTGACTATTTTGAAGGAAATGGCACCGACTACTCGACACACCTTGAATATGAGCGAAGAGGAATTTCGTGCCTTTCTTGCTTCAAACATAGCCGCAGTACAGGCCACGCTACATACCAACAATAACTCTGAATCTAGCAATACAGCTAACGGCGCAAGAAATCGTGTAGGATGCTCCTACAAGGAATTCACTACCTGCAAACCTTCAGAATTTGATGGGACCGAAGGACCAATCTGATTGAAATGGTGGACCGAGAAAGTTGAATCGGTGTTTGCCATAAGTAAGTGTGCTGAAGGAGACAAAGTGAAGTACGCTACGCATACCTTCACAGGTAGTGCGTTAACATGGTGGCAAAGTGAAGTACGCTACGCATACCTTCACAGGTAGTGCGTTAACATGGTGGAATACCTATCTAGAGCAAGTGGGACAAGATGCTGCTTACGCGCTACCATGGTCAGCATTCAAGCACTTGGTGAACGAGAAGTACCGTCCCAGAACCGAGGTCAATAAGCTCAAGTCAGAACTTAGAGGGTTACGAACACAGGGATTTGATATTACTTCGTACGAAAGACGATTCACAGAATTGTGCCTATTGTGTCCGAGAGCGTTCGAAGATGAGGAAGAGAAGATCGACGCGTTTGTGAAAGGGTTACCGGAGAGAATCCAAGAAGATATAAGTTCACACGAGCCTACCTCCATACAAAAGGCATGTAGAATGGCTCACAAACTAGTGAACCAGATTGAGGGAAGAATTAAAGAACAGGCGGCCGAAGAGGCCAACGTGAAGTTAGTCAACAGAAAGTGGGAGGAAAACGGTCATAAGAGTCACTAAAACAACAACAACTATCCTAACAATCGCAACATCAATCGCAACTACAACAAACGGCACAACAACAACAACTACAACAATCATCCCAACAACAATAAAAACCGCAATAACAACAACAATCAGAAGCAGCTATGCCAAAGGTGTGAAAAGTATCACTCGGGGTTCTGCACCAAATTTTGCAATAAGTGCAAAAGAAATGGTCATAGCGCGGCGAAGTGTGAGGTCTACGGACCAGGGGTTAACAGAACAAAAGGAACAAATGGTGTCGGAACGAGTAATGGCGGAGCAAGTAGTGTCAAAGCAAGTTATGCCAATGTAGTTTGTTATAAATGTGGTAAACCGGGCCACATTATTAGAAATTGCCCGAACCAGGAGAATATGAATGGACAAGGCCACGGAAGAGTTTTCAATATTAATGCAGCAGAGGCACATGAAGACCCGGAGCTTGTTACGGGTACGTTTCTTATTGACGATAAATCTGCTTATGTTTTATTTGATTCGGGTGCTGATAAAAGCTATATGAGTAGAGAATTTTGTGCTAAATTAAGTTGCCCATTGACGCCTTTGGATAGTAAATTTTTACTCGAATTAGCAAATGGTAAATTAATTTCAGCAGATAATATATGTCAGAATCAAGAAATTAAACTGGTTAGCGAAACATTTAAGATTGACTTGATACCAGTAGAGTTAGGGACTTTTGATGTGATAATCGGTATGGACTGGTTGAAAGAAGTGAAAGCAGAGATCGTTTGTTACAAAAATGTAATTCGCATTATACGAGAAAAAGGAAAACCCTTAATGGTGTACGAAGAAAAGAGCAACGCAAAGTTAAATCTTATTAGTAACCTAAAGGCACAAAAACTAATAAGAAAAGGTTGCTATGCTGTGCTAGCACACATCGAGAAAGTCAATTCCGAAGAAAAGAACATCAATGATATTTCTGTTGCAAAAGAATTTCCCGATGTATTTCTGAAAGAATTACCGGGACTACCTCCACACCGATCCGTTGAATTTCAAATAGACCTTGTACCGGGAGCTACACCAATAGCTCGTGCTCCATACAGACTCGCACCTAGCAAAATGAAGGAACTTCAGAGCCAATTACAAGAACTTTTAGAGCGTGGTTTCATTCGACCAAGCACATCACCGTGGGGAGCTCCTATTTTGTTTGTCAAGAAGAAAGATGGTACATTCAGGTTGTGTATCGACTACCGAGAGTTGAAAAAACTTACCATCAAGAACCGTTACCCACTACCGAGAATCGATGACTTATTTGATCAACTACAAGGCTTGTCTGTTTATTCAAAGATTGACTTATGTTCCGGGTATCATCAAATGTGGGTGAAAGAAGATGATATTTCAAAGACTGCTTTCAGAACACGTTACGATCATTACGAGTTTATGGTCATGCCGTTTGGTTTAACTAATGCACCAGCTATGTTCATGGACCTTATGAACCGAGTGTGTGGACCATACCTTGACAAGTTTGTCATTGTTTTCATTGATGACATACTTATTTACTCAAAGAATGACCAAGAACACGGTGAACATTTGAGAAAGGTGTTAGAAGTATTGAGGAAGGAAGAATTGTACGCTAAGTTTTCAAAGTGTGTATTTTGGTTGGATGAAGTTCAATTCCTCGGTCACATAGTGAACAAAGAAGGTATTAAGGTGGATCCGGCAAAGATAGAAACTGTTGAAAAGTGGAAAACCCCAAAAACTCCGAAACACATATGCCAGTTTTTAGGACTAGCTGGTTACTACAGAAGGTTCATCCAAGACTTTTCCAGAATAGAAAAACCCATGACTGCATTAACGTATAAAGAGAAGAAATTTGAATGGAAGGATGAACAAGAGAAAGCGTTTCAGTTATTGAAGAAAAAGTTAACTACAGCACCTATATTGTCATTACCTGAAGGGAATGATGATTTTGTGATATATTGTGACGCCTCAAAGCAAGGTCTCAGTTGTGTATTAATGCAACGAACAAAAGTAATTGCTTATGCGTCTAGACAATTGAAGATTCACGAACAAAATTATACGACGCATGATTTGGAATTAGGCGCGGTTGTTTTTTCATTAAAAACTTGGAGGCACTACTTATATGGGGTCAAAAGTATTATATATACCGACCACAAAAGTCTTCAACACATATTTAATCAGAAATAACTGAATATGAGGCAGCGTAGGTGGATTGAATTGTTGAATGATTACGACTTTGAGATTCGTTACCACCCGGGGAAGGCAAATGTGGTAGCCGACGCCTTGAGCAGGAAGGACAGAGAACCCATTCGAGTAAAATCTATGAATATAATGATTTACAATAACTTTACTACTCAAATAAAGGAGGCACAACAAGGAGTTTTAAAAGAGGGAAATTTAAAGGATGAAATACCCAAAGGATCAGAGAAGCATCTTAATATTCGGGAAGACGGAACCCGGTATAGGGCTGAAAGGATTTGGGTACCAAAATTTGGAGATATGAGAGAAATGGTACTTAGAGAAGCTCATAAAACCAGATACTCAATACATCCTGGAACGGGAAAGATATTCAAGGATCTCAAGAAACATTTTTGGTGGCCGAGTATGAAAGCCGATGTTGCTAAATACGTAGGAGAATGTTTGACGTGTTCTAAGGTCAAAGCTGAGCATCAGAAACCATCAGGTCTACTTCAACAACCCGAAATCCCAAAATGGAAATGAGAAAACATTACCATGGATTTCATCACTAAATTACCAAGGACTGCAAGTGGCTTTGATACTATTTGGATAATAGTTGATCGTCTCACTAAATCAGCACACTTCCTGCCAATAAGAGAAGATGACAAGATGGAGAAGTTAGCACGACTGTATTTGAAGGAAGTCGTCTCCAGACATGGAATACCAATCTCTATTATATCTGATAGGGATGGCAGATTTATTTCAAGATTCTGGCAGACATTACAGCAAGCATTAGGAACTCGTCTAGACATGAGTACTGCCTATCATCCACAAACTGATGGATAGAGCGAAAGGATGATACAAATGCTTGAAGACATGCTACGAGCATGTGTTATTGATTTCGGAAATAGTTGGGATCGACATCTACCGTTAGCAGAATTTTCCTACAACAACACCTACCATTCAAGCATTGAGATGGCGCCGTTTGAAGCACTTTATGGTAGAAAGTGCAGGTCTCCGATTTTTTGGAGTGAAGTGGGGGATAGACAGATTACGGGTCCGGAGATAATACAAGAAACTACTGAGAAGATCATCCAAATTCAACAACGGTTGAAAACCGCCCAAAGAAAAGATATAGAATTTGAAATTGGAGAGATGGTCATGCTTAAAGTTGCACCTTGGAAAGGTGTTGTTCAATTTGGTAAACGAGGGAAATTAAATCCAAGGTATATTGGACCATTCAAGATTATTGATCGTGTCGGACCAGTAGCTTACCGACTTGAGTTACCTCAACAACTTGCGGCTGTACATAACACTTTCCAAGTCTTGAATTTGAAGAAATGTTTTGCTAAAGAAGATCTCACTATTCTGTTAGATGAAATCCAAATCAACGAAAAACTTCAATTCATCGAAGAACCCATCGAAATAATGGATCGTGAGGTTAAAAGACTTAAGAAAAACAAGATACCAATTGTTAAGGTTCGATGGAATGCTCGTAGAGGACCCGAGTTCACCTGGGAACGATAAGATCAGATGAAGAAGAAATACCCGCATTTATTTCCAGAAGATACGTCAACACCTCCAACTGCTTAAAATTTCGGGACGAAATTTATTTAACGGGTAGGTACTGTAGTGACCCGAACTTTTACATGTTTATATATATAATAAATGAAATTATTATTTATATGATTAAGTGTTTCCAACATGTTAAGCAATCAAACTTGTTAAGACTTGATTAATTGAAATAAGTTTCATATAGACAATTGACCACCCAAGTTGACCGGTGATTCACGAACGTTAAAACTTGTAAAAACTATATGATGACATATATATGGATATATATATAGTTAACATGATATTATGATAAGTAAACATATCATTAAGTATATTAACAATGAACTACATATGTAAAAGCAAGACTACTAACTTAAAGATTTTGAAACGAGAGATATATGTAACGATTATCGTTGTAACGACATTTAATGTATATATATCATATTAAGAGATATTCATACATCATAATATCATGATAATATAATAATTTAAAATCACATGTGATATTATAAACATTGGGTTAATAACATTTAACAAGATCGTTAACCTAAAGGTTTCAAAACAACACTTACATGTAACGACTAACGATGACTTAACGACTCAGTTAAAATGTATATACATGTAGTGTTTTAATATGTATTCATACACTTTTGAAAGACTTCAAGACACTTATCAAAATACTTCTACTTAACAAAAATGCTTACAATTACATCCTCGTTCAGTTTCATCAACAATTCTACTCGTATGCACCCGTATTCGTACTCGTACAATACACAGCTTTTAGATGTATGTACTATTGGTATATACACTCCAATGATCAGCTCTTAGCAGCCCATGTGAGTCACCTAACACATGTGGGAACCATCATTTGGCAACTAGCATGAAATATCTCATAAAATTACAAAAATATGAGTAATCATTCATGACTTATTTACATGAAAACAAAATTACATATCATTTATATCTAATCCATACACCAACGACCAAAAACACCTACAAACACTTTTATTCTTCAATTTTCTTCATCTAATTGATCTCTCTCAAATTCTATCTTCAAGTTCTAAGTGTTCTTCATAAATTCTACAAGTTCTAGTTTCATAAAATCAAGAATACTTCCAAGTTTGCTAGCTTACTTCCAATCTTGTAGAGTGATCATCCAACCTCAAGAAATCTTTCTTATTTACAGTAAGATATCTTTCTAATATAAGGTATTACTCATATTCAAACTTTGATTCAATTTCTATAACTATAACAATCTTATTTCGAGTGGAAATCTTACTTGAACTTGTTTTCGTGTCATGATTCTACTTGAAGAACTTTCAAGCCATCTAAGATCCTTTGAAGCTAGATCCATTTGTCTCTTTTCCAGTAGGTTTATCCACAAAACTTGAGGTAGTAATGATGTTCATAACATCATTCGATTCATACATATAACGCTATCTTTATCGAAGGTTTAAACTTGAAATCACTACAATATAGTTTGGTTAATTCTAAACTTGTTCGCAAACAAAAGTTAATCCTTCTAACTTGACTTTTAAAATCAACTAGACACATGTTCTATATCTATATGATATGCTAACTTAATGATTTAAAACCTGAAAACACGAAAAACACCGTAAAACTGAACATACGCCGTCGTAGTAACACCGCGGGCTGTTTTGGGTTTGAAAATTAAAAACTATGATAAACTTTGATTTAAAAGTTGTTCTTCTGAGAAAATGATTTTTCTTATGAACATGAAACTATATCCAAAAATCATGGTTAAACTCAAAGTGGAAGTATGTTTTTCAAAATGGTCATCAAGACGTCGTTCTTTCGACTGAAATGACTACCTCATACAAAACGAATTGTAACTTATATTTCCAACTATAAACCTATACTTTTTATGTTTAGATTCATAAAATAGAGTTCAATATGAAACCATAGCAATTTAATTCACTTAAAACGGATTTAAAATGAAGAAGTTATGGGTAAAACAAGATTGGATATTTTTTGATTTTTGTAGCTACGAGAAATATGAACAATTCTATACAATTCATATCCTCGCTAACTTATATTGTATTATACATGTATTCTAATATATTATGTAATCTTGGGATACCATAGACACGTATGCAAATGTTTTGACATATCATATCGACCCATGTATATATATTATTTGGAACAACCATAGACACTCTATATGCAGTAATGTTGGAGTTAGCTATACAGGGTTGAGGTTGATTCCAAAAATATATATAATTTGAGTTGTGATCTAGCCTGAGACGTGTATACATTGGGTCGTGGATTGATTCAAGATAATATATATCGATTTATTTCTGTACATCTAACTGTGGACAACTAGTTGTAGGTTACTAACGAGGACAGCTGACTTAATAAACTTAAAACATCAAAATGTATTAAAAGTGTTGTAAATATATTTTGAACATACTTTGATATATATGTAGATATTTTTTATAGGTTCGTGAATCGACCAGTGGCCAAGTTTTACTTTCCGACGAAGTAAAAAATCTGTGAAAGTGAGTTATAGTCTCACTTTTAAATTCTAATATTTTTGGGATGAGAATACATGCAGGTTTTATAAATGATTTATAAAATGGACAAAAGTACGTGAAACTACATTCTATGGTTGAATTATCGAAATCGAATATGCCCCTTTTTATTAAGTCTGGTAATCTAAGAATTAGGAAACAGACACCCTAATTGACGCAAATCCTAAAGAGAGATCTATTGGGCCTAACAAACCCCATCCAAAGTACCGGATGCTTTAGTACTTCAAAATTTATATCATATCCGAAGGGTGTCCTGGAATGATGGGGATATTCTTACATATGCATCTTGTTAATGTCGGTTACCAGGTGTTCACCATATGAATGATTTTTATCTCTATGTATGGGATGTGTATTCAAATATGAAATCTTGTGGTCTGTTGTTACGATTTGATATATATAGGTTAAACCTATAACTCACCAACATTTTTATTGACGTTTAAAGCATGTTTATTCTCAGGTGAATATTAAGAGCTTCCGCTGTTGCATACTAAAATAAGGACAAGGTTTGAAGTCCATGTTTGTAAGATATTGTGTAAAAACTGCATTCAAGAAACATATGTCGATGTAATATATTTCTATTGTAAACCATTATGTAATGGTCGTGTGTAATCAGTATATTTTAGATTATCATTATTTGATAATCTACGTAATATTTTTTTTAAAACCTTTATTTATAAAATAAAGGTTATGGTTGTTTTAAAAATGAATGCAGTCTTTGAAAAATGTCTCATATAGAGGTCAAAACCTCGCAACGAAATCAATTAATATGGAACGTTTATAATCAATATGAACGGGACATTTCAAAATCTCTTTCTCTCCTCTTTATATTGATAATACTGCTGCCATAGCAATTACTAAGAATCCTGTGCAACATTCTAAGACTAAACACATAGGTGTTAAATATCACTTTCTTAGGGATTGCCATGAGAAAAAGATTATTGAGGTTAAGAGAATAGGTACTAAGGACCAGATGTGATGACCCGGTAATTTCCGACCAAATTTAAACTTGATCTTTATATGATCTCGACACGATAAGCAAAGTCTGTTATGTTGAATTTCAGAATTTTTGAATTTGTTTCATGAAACCATTCGACCTTTGTCTATGCCGACGATTCACGAACAATTGCGTGTAAATAAATAAGTAAATAAATACATATATGTAAATATAAATATAAGTGTTAAATTAATATAATACTATTTAATAATTCGAATTAAATATGTAGAGTGATATATAAAGTAATCAAAATGTTATTAAAATAAATATATATAATTATATATGTGAATTCTTTACACGATTAATATAACATGTATGTTGTAATATGTATACAAAATACATATATATATATATATATATATATATATATATATATATATATATATATATATATATATATATATATATATATATATATATATATATATATATATATATATATATATATATTAAATATTCAATTATGTAATTTCATAGAATAAGTATTACCGAAGTAATAAAATGTAAAGATAATATATTATTTGAAATTACAAGGTTAAATACAAATAATATATCAATATTATTATTATTACCTTCATTATTATTACTAATGTTAATAATGATATTAATATTTGTATTATTATTATTATTATTATTAGTAAAAGTTGTTATATGTAACTAGATACATTATTATTATTAGTATTAATATGATTATTATTGGCATTAATGTTAATTAACAATATTATCATTTTTTTTATTGTTACCATTTGTATTAGTAATTTTATTAACAACATTATCAATGCTATTATCAATATTACCATGAACATTATCATTGATCATTATTATTGTCAGTATTATTATTATTTATTATTATTATTAATAAAATTATTATTTATATTATTAGTATTATTATTAAATCATTTAACTATTTATTATTAATTATTAGAAATATTGATATTATTATTATTATTATAAATTGGGTATAATTATTATTAGAAACTAATACAAACTGTTATATTTTTGTTATATATATATAAGTTTATTATTTTATTAGTATGTTTGATTATAATTAATATAATTACAATTACTAATTATTAAATTCATTATTTATTAATATTAATTATGTAAAAGAAAAAACCATATACATAGATTAGGAAATCAAAATTGTTATCAATCGTTGTCTTCCTGTTGATGATTTGTTTATTTGTCTAAACCATTGTACGAATCAGAATCCAAACATCAAGATAAATCCAAATTCAGTTATCAATCTTTTTCTCTATATTTATTTATTTATATTTCTATACCAAAAGTATAATCTCTGCGTCGACTATAATTGTTTCAAAATTTGATGACAATCATTCTACTCTCCAATTTCATTATCAATTACATCATTATTTACAGCTATGATTTATAAAAGAAAAAAAAATTATATAAAACAAGAACAGAAAGATACCCAGATAATCTTTCTTCTTGACAAAATTCTTCATATTTCGATTTCAAACTAATTAGTAAAATCTAAAAATACAGGAAGGTTAGAAAACCTCTTTTGAATCTATCTGCAAATTTTAAATCTCAATTCCCAATATCGATTGCGAATTGTTGAGTCAAAGATTACTTTCAAAAAGTCAACCAAATCGTTCAAGGTAAAAATTCGAATTTGTTTTCATGTTTTAAGTTTAATTGATGATTCAAATAGTTTCTAAGAATGATTTAGAGCATAATTCATGTTATAATTATTATCTAAAACATTCAAAAACTTAAAATTTAATTTCAAGTTTATTATGTTCTTGACAGTGATAATCATTTACTTAAATTAGAATAAATTTTAAAAATATATTAATGTAGTATTATTAAGAATCATTCACACAAACTTTCTGCAAAATTTGAAGTTCCAATTCGTTTTATTGAGTTAGAATTTTTGAGTCAAAGGTTATAATTCAAAAAGTCGAAGATTTTTCCATAATCAAATTTTAATCATCTGTTTCAAATGAAATTAAATTGATAATTTCTAGTGTTTATATGAAGCAATTGAAACCTAATTTATGTTATAATATTTTTCTAAAATGAACTTAAACTCAAAAATCAAAATTTTTTTTTGTTCTACTCGTCGAACAGCAGGTTATATACTGCTATATATATATATATATATATATATATATATATATATATATATATATTTTCTTTTCGCTTTTTATAAATACAAACGAGTAACAATAATTATTTATAATATTAATGAATAACCTAAATAAGTTTAATAAATAAATGGATATGGGTCTCTGTCGATTGGAAGTTAGAAGAAGAAGAAGGGTAACAGCAGATGAGGGATAAAGGAAGTTAGATAGGAGGTTATCTCAGAAAATGGGCAACAACCCAACGGTCTAGAGCATTTGTGTGTAAGTGAGAGGTCGCGGGTTCGAGTCCCGGCTTGGGCAGTCTTGTATATTTTTGAGCTTTTAAAGGTAGTTACTAGTATATTCATTTATTATTATTATTATTATTATTATTATTATTATTATTATTATTATTATTATTATTATTATTATTATTATTATTATTATTATTATTATTATTATTATTATTATTATTATTATTATTATTATTATTGTTGGTATTATTCTTGTTATTATGATTATAATTATTACCATATTTATATTTATAATTATTATAACTAGTAGTAGTTTTAGAATTATAATTATCACAATTATTAATATTATCATAATTATAATTATCATAATAAGTATTATTATTATTATTATTATTGTTATAAACATTACTAATACGTTGATTATGGTTAATTTTATCATTTATGTATTATGACTATTGTTACTAATGTATCTATTAATATTATTATGACTAGGGTTATTATTATTATTATGCAATATAATACAAGTTATTATTTTTCTCATTAATATTAGTACTAGTATCACTTTTGTAACTATTAGTATTATTTATCTTATAATTAGATAAAAGTATCATTATTAACAAAATCATTACTATTATTAAAATTATCATTTTTAATGAAGTTAGTATTAGCATTATTATTATTCTTAGTAAAACGTTAATATCAAAACCATCATTTTTAAACAAATAAATAATTTGAATATAAAAACATACTTATTATACATACTACAATTATATTAATAAACCATATAACTATATATAAAGCATATTAACCTTATAAAAACTTATATACAACAAATTAGGTATTTTCCAGATATAGACATATTAATATAACTATATAAATAGTAATCATTTCCAAATATATATATAAACAAAATATATAATATATAAGGTTTTAAGATATGAAATTGTTCGATTACAAGTATATATTTTGATGTATATATACGAATGATATAGGTTCGTGAATTCGAGGTCAACCCTGCATTGTTCAAAGTCGTTATATGTATTTTTACTACAAAGTACAGTACTGTGAGTTTCATTTGATCCCTTTTACTCTTTACATTTTTGGGCTGAGAATACATGCAAATGCTTTATTAACTGTTTTACAATATTTATATGCGTGAGTTTCATTTGCTCTTTTTACTCTTTACATTTTTGGGTTGAGAATACATGCAAATGCTTTGTTAACTGTTTTACAATATTTATATGCGTGAGTTTCATTTGCTCCCTTTTTAAATGCTTTTGCAATATATATTTTTGGGACTAAGAATACATGCGCTGTTTTTATAAATGCTTTACGAAATAGACACAAGTGATCGAAACTACATTCTATGGTCGGATTATTAAACCGAATATGCCCCTTTTTATATAGTCTGGTAATCTAAGAATTAGGGAACAGACAACCTAATTGACGCGAACTCTAAAGATAGATCTATCGGGCCCAACAAGCCCCATCCAAAGTACCGGATGCTTTAGTACTTCGAAATTTATATCATGTCCGAAGGAGGATCCCGGAATGATGGGGATATTCTTATATGTATATTGTGAATGTCGGTTACCAGGTGTTCAATCCTTATGAATGATATTTTTGTCTCTATGCATGGAACGTTTGTTTATGAGAAATGGAAATATGAAATCTTGTGGTCTATTAAATTTATGAAATGATTATTTATGTAAACTAATGAACTCACCAACCTTTTGGTTGACACTTTAAAGCATATTTATTCTCAGGTATGAAAGAAATCTTCCGCTGTGCATTTGCTCACTTTAAAGATATTACTTGGAATCATTCATGACATATTTCAAAAGACGTTGCATTCGAGTCGTCGAGTTCATCAAGATTATTATTTAGATAATTATAATTAGATATGTTAAGAAATGGTATGCATATCATCAATTTTCGATGTAAGGAAGTTTGTCTTTTCAAAATGAATGCAATGTTTGTAAAATGTATCATATAGAGGTCAAGTACCTCGCGATGTAACCAACTATTGTGAATCGTTTGTAATCGATGTGGACTTTGTCCGGATGAATTAGGACGGGTCCTTTCTGAAAGGACCCGTCCTAATCCATCCGGACGAAGTCCATATCGATTATAAACGATTCACAACAGTTAATTACATCGCGAGGTACTTGACCTCTATATGATACATTTTACAAACATTGCATTCATTTTTCAAAAGACAATCTTTCATTATATCAAAAGTTGACGACATGCATGCCATTTCATAACATATCTTACTATAATTGAATTAATAATAATCTTGATGAACTCAACGACTCGAATGCAACGTCTTTTGAAATCTGTCATGAATAACTCCAATTAATATCTCTAAGATGAGCAAATGCACAGCGGAAGATTTCTTTCGTACCTGAGAATATATATGCTTTAAAGTGTCAACCAAAAGGTTGGTGAGTTCATTAGTTTAACATAAATAATCATTTCTTAATTTTAATAGACCACAAGATTTCATATTTTCATTTCTCATAAACGTACGTCCCATGCATAGAGACAAAAATCATTCATATGGATTGAACACCTGGTAATCGACATTAACAATATGCATATAAGAATATCCCCATCATTCCAGGATCCTCCTTCAGACATGATATAAATTTCGAAGTACTAAAGCATCCGGTACTTTGGATGGGGCTTGTTGGGCCCGATAGATCTATCTTTAGAGTTCGCGTCAATTAGGGTGTCTGTTCCCTAATTCTTAGATTACCAGACTTAATAAAAAGGGGCATATTCAATTTCGATCATTCAACCATATAATGTAGTTTCGATTACTTGTGTCTATTTCGTAAAACATTTATAAAAATTGCGCATGTATTCTCAGCCCAAAAATATAAAGGGTAAAAAGGAAAATGAAACTCACCATACTGTATTTTGTAGTAAAAATACATATAACGTCATTGAACAAGTGTAAGGTTGGCCTCGGATTCACGAACCTATATCAGTTGTATATTTATTAACACGTATAAATGTAATCGAATAAATTTACATATTATTATCATTGTTATTTTAGTAATTTATATGATTTATTAATAACTTAATTAACTATTTTTATTTTATATACATTAGATACATAATTAGTATTTATTATAAAAATATTAATATAGTTGTGTTATATGTATTAAATATATATATATATATATATATATATATATATATATATATATATATATATATATATATATATATATATATATATATATATATATATATATATATATATATATATATTTATGTTTGTATTTCATTTGTTTATCAAAACAGTAGTTCTATTATACTAAGTTAATATTAGTAAAAATAATGATATTAACATTAATAATATACATATGTTAATAATAATCTTATTAGTGATAATAACAATGATATTAATAATAATACTTGCAAAAATATTAATGTTACTGTTTATGATAGTTATTAATGATTTACTAATAATAATAATAATAATAATAATTAATATTAACAACATTATCAATAATAATAATAATAATAATAATAACAATAACAATGATAATAATAATAATAATAAAGTTACAACCTTTGAAGAGAAGATCAATAAAAAGAACACCCACGCCGGGACTCGAACCCTTGACCTCCCGCTAACACCACAACACTCCCATAAACCATTCAACCAATTCATTTTTTCTATTGATGTTATCGATCTTTTTCTTTTTATCTTATACCCGTATTTATCTTTATCATCTCGTCTCAAAATCTGGCCCAATGTTCCTTCGGCCCAAGAGTAGTCCAATACCCAAAACAGATTAATTAATTGCTTCATTATTTAACAACTTAAAAAGGATTTAGGTTGTCTTCTGGTTGCTTCATCTTTGACAGCCGCTACCGACGATAAAGAGAAAAAAAATTAAATCGCAGGTTTCAAATTATTACCATCATCGTCGTCACCAACAGATGTATTACTTCTGTTTACCACCGAAACCCTAGCTCCATCAATTTCACCATATAATTCAACTTCACTATAATCATTACTCATGTTCATCATTATCGTGTATCTTAAAATCACTTTCATAATCATCATGATGATTATATCATCATCATTATTGGATCATCTCAGCTCATCACAATCATCATCTCAATATTATGCGTCACTGTTTCATCATCTGGGTGTTGTGATTAATCAAACAAAATCAAAAGCATAGCAGCGGTTTTGAGTGGATTTTGAATAACCTCAATCCTTTAGCAGCGTAGCAGTTGTACCAGTTGAACATCAGATGGTTATCGTGGTTTTTGTAGAAGAGAGAGAAGAGAGAGATATATATAGAGAGAGAGGTTTACGGTGGTGGTTCTTGGTTTACTAACCGAAAAAGAATACCTAAGCAGCTGCAGCTGCAATAGTTACAATGAACCGTATCATTATCGTTATCTTTGCAGTTTAGTTTTCGATGTGGGTTTTTGGTTGAGGTTGATTTGTCATCGAAGAAAAATAGTAGCAGGAGGTGGTGTTCATCGTTGAAGCTGAAACAAACGGTTATCAAGTGGGTTTAATGATGGAACCGATGGTGGTTGTTTAATGAAAGTGGGGTCACGGTTGTTGTGGTTTCGATCACAAAAAAAAATGAAGTATGTGGTGGTTGAATCATGAATCAGAATAAGAAAAAAAAATAAAGAAAGATGGTGCGATGGTGGTTCTTGATGGTTGTGGTTTTATGGTGTTCACGAAGGAGAAGAAAAGAGAGATTGCGAGGGTTGTCAAGGTAATAGTTTATGGTGATTATGGTGGCCGCCGGTGGAGGTGAAGGTGGTGATTAAAGGTGGTGTCGGGTGTTCGATGTTGAAGTGGGTCTCGACACCAAATACAGATCAACAATAAATAACTATGAAAATGGTGGTTTTTGATTCATGGTGGTTTAAAAGATGGTGCTTTGGTTATGGTGGTGGTGACCAGTGAGATGGTGGCCGATGAAGTGAGGTCGATTGTTGTGAGGTTTACAAGAGTGGTGGACTGAGTTAATCATGTTTATACATACAAATATATATAGATAGATATATGCCATATATAATTGTAATTACGATATTAATAATAAGTAATAATAATAATACTCTTATGACTTGCAAAGAATTTGACATGTAACCGAAAGTGAGAGATGAAAAGATGGTTTTGTGGTTTTGTGCAAGTATCAACTTTAAGAATATATATGTACATCTATATGAGGCCAAAGTTGGTGGATATAAGTCATCATTTAGTACAGTAATTTGTACTATGCATATGTTTATATAAGGTGATGATTTTAATTTGATATCAATACTTAATAAAAACACTATGTGGTGGAAGATGAGTTGGTTGATTGAACGCATGCATATATATATATATATATATATATATATATATATATATATATATATATATATATATATATATATATATATATATATATATATATATATATATATATATATATATATATATATATATATATATATATATTAATATAAGTAGTAGAAATAATAATGGTAAGTGGATCAAGTTGGATAAATAAATAATAAAATATAATAAGTGAAACGTGTAAAATATATTAGCAGCCCTCAAATTTGTTTATTTATACCGACACTTTTTACGGATGTTATATCGTGGTTCATTGCTAAACAGTTAATATATAAAAGTGTTCCTAAAAATTCCAAATTTTTAAATTAAATTCCTTTAATTATTTCAGTCATTATGGTATAAAATTCGATCATTAACTATTAAATAAAAATTACATTAGTTATTCACTCCCAACCCCAAGTAAAATATAAAAAGTTTTAAAATTCAACACATAGTTCCTAAATACACTTTTAATAACCCTAAAATTTATAGAACGCATTTTCGAATCACCATTTATTTTAAAATCACATAAGTTCCTTTTTAACTCATTTACTATCTATCGAATGACAATTGAGCGTTACCGTCGCTCATTAAACAACTTCGAAATCACAAAATATATACATTATTTATATATATACCCTTTAAATAATAATTATTATATATTATTATTATTATTTTTCAACATCGATTTTAACAATTACAATATATAATATTTCATTTCATAATATACATATATATTTATATATATACATATATATATATTTAATTATATGAATACCTATATATTATATATTAAATTAATAATATTAAATATACTGATTCTATTTTTTTATATTTATTTCCAACAATTAAATCATATATTATTTCAAATAAAATTGTATATATCTAATTACAAATTAGTTGTTCGTGAATCGTCGGGAATGGTCGAAGGTCAATTGAATATATGAAATAGTTCAACTTTTTGAGACTCAACATTACATACTTTGCTTATCGTGTCGAAATCATATAAAGATTAAGTTTAAATTTGGTCGGAAATTTCCGAGTCGTCACAGTACCTACCCGTTAAAGAAATTTCGTCCCGAAATTTGAGTGAGGTGGTCATGGCTAACAATAAAAATGTTTTCATTGAAGGTTTTCCGTATGCCCGAGAGACATATTAAATTAATGTGGCGAATATGTTGTGATCCAAGTCGGGTCATACCCAATAACAAGCTTACCGACACCTTATTAGTATTTGATTGTAACGATTGGTTCATTGATCAAATACGCGACAGTTGAACTTTAAAGAAAATTGGTTTTCTTAAATTTTACTTGATGTGTACATATATATATATAAATTATGGAATAATTTATATAATATGGATTTAATTAATTATTGGTTAAATGATTAATTAATTTATGTTGCATTTTTATATAAATTGGTTTTATATAAAATGGAATGTGCATAAAATTTAAATTGCAAGTTTATAAAATGAGCAAGTTTTATAAAAATTGTCGTGTTTTATAAAACCATTTTATAAAAATACTAGTGGCATTGGAATCCATCCAAGCATGCATTTGACTAGCCACATGAGTGGTTACTTCATATATTCATGTGGCATAAGTACCAAGGTTTTTAGGGAATCACTAGTACATGCAAACACACCAAGTAAACTTCAAAAAAACTGCACAAAACACTCCTTTGGAGCTGCTGTCTGCCGTGAGTTTTGTGAGGGAGAAAGGGTTCTCAAACTTTTTTTTGCAAGCTAATTTCAAGTGATAATAAATCCTAACCAAAGTACAAGGTGTTGGTGATAAGCTTGGGGTATAACAACTTGAGGTTTCATAGTTTTGGAGCTCTATTCATCATCATCATCTTCATCATTCATTACCTAGCTTGGAATAGGTATAACCTCCTTACTATCTTGTAGTTTGTAAGCATATATCACAACTTGATCCTAATTGGGTTTTAACTTTAAAAGGTTAAAGGAATACAAGTTTTAAATGGTAATACTTACATGCTTCCGCTTTAATTTGTTTCTTAAAATGTTCTAAGTATTATGAAACTTGTTAAAACCTAACAATGGTATCTAGAGCCGAAGTTGATGAAATATGCTTCGAGATGATATGTTAAACCTGAAATGTCCCGTTCTTATTGATTAAAAACGTTCCATATTAATTGATTTCGTTGCGAGGTTTTGACCTCTATATGAGACGTTTTTCAAAGACTGCATTCATTTTTAAACAAACCATAACCTTTATTTCATCAATAAAGGTTTAAAAAGCTTTACGTAGATTATCAAATAATGATAATCTAAAATATCCTGTTTACACACGACCATTACATAATGGTTTACAATACAAATATGTTACAACAAAATAAGTTCCTTGAATGCAGTTTTTACACAATATCATACAAGCATGGACTCCAAATCTTGTCCTTATTTAAGTATGCGACAGCGGAAGCTCTTAATAATCACCTGAGAATAAACATGCTTAAAACGTCAACAAAAATGTTGGTGAGTTATAGGTTTAACCTATATATATCAAATCGTAACAATAGACCACAAGATTTCATATTTCAATACACATCCCATACATAGAGATAAAAATCATTCATATGGTGAACACCTGGTAACCGACAATAACAAGATGCATATATAAGAATATCCCCATCATTCCGGGACACCCTTCGGATATGATATAAATTTCGAAGTACTAAAGCATCCGGTACTTTGGATGGGGTTTGTTAGGCCCAATAGATCTATCTTTAGGATTCGCGTCAATTAGGGTGTCTGTTCCTTAATTCTTAGATTACCAGACTTAATAAAAGGGGGCATATTCGATTTCGATAATTCAACCATAGAATGTAGTTTCACGTACTTGTGTCTATTTTGTAAATCATTTATAAAACCTGCATGTATTCTCATCCCAAAAATATTAGATTTTAAAAGTGGGACTATAACTCACTTTCACAGATTTTTACTTCGTCGGGAAGTAAGACTTGGCCACTGGTTGATTCACGAACCTATAACAATATATACATATATATCAAAGTATGTTCAAAATATATTTACAACACTTTTAATATATTTTGATGTTTTAAGTTTATTAAGTCAGCTGTCCTCGTTAGTAACCTACAACTAGTTGTCCACAGTTAGATGTACAGAAATAAATCGATAAATATTATCTTGAATCAATCCACGACCTAGTGTATACGTATCTCAGTATTGATCACAACTCAAACTATATATATTTTGGAATCAACCTCAACCCTGTATAGCTAACTCCAACATTCACATATAGAGTGTTTATGGTTGTTCCGAAATATATATAGATGTGTCGACATGATAGGTCGAAACATTGTATACGTGTCTATGGTATCTCAAGATTACATAATATACAATACAAGTTGATTAAGTTATGGTTGGAATAGATTTGTTACCAATTTTCACGTAGCTAAAATGAGAAAAATTATCCAATCTTGTTTTACCCATAACTTCTTCATTTTAAATCCGTTTTGAGTGAATAAAATTGCTATGGTTTCATATTGAACTATATTTTATGAATCTAAACAGAAAAAGTATAGGTTTATTGTCGGAAAAATAAGTTACAAGTCGTTTTTGTAAAGGTTGTCATTTCAGTCGAAAGAACGACGTCTAGATGACCATTTTAGAAAACATACTTCCACTTTGAGTTTAACCATAATTTTTGGATATAGTTTCATGTTCATAATAAAAATAATTTTCTCAGAATAACAACTTTTAAATCAAAGTTTATCATAGTTTTTAATTAACTAACCCAAAACAGCCCGCGGTGTTACTACGACGGCGTAAATCCGGTTTTACGGTGTTTTTCGTGTTTCCAGGTTTTAAATCATTAAGTTAGCATATCATATAGATATATAACAAGTGTTTAGTTGATTTTAAAAGTCAAGTTAGAAGGATTAACTTTTGTTTGCGAACAAGTTTAGAATTAACTAAACTATGTTCTAGTGATTACAAGTTTAAACCTTCGAATAAGATAGCTTTATATGTATGAATCGAATGATGTTATGAACATCATTACTACCTTAATTTCCTTGGATAAACCTACTGGAAAAGAGAAAAATGGATCTAGCTTCAATGGATCCTTGGATGGCTCGAAGTTCTTGAAGCAGAATCATGACACGAAAACAAGTTCAAGTAAGATCATCACTTGAAATAAGATTGTTATAGTTATAGAAATTGAACCAAAGTTTGAATATGATTATTACCTTGTATTAGAATGATAACCTACTGTAAGAAACAAAGATTTCTTGAGGTTGGATGATCACCTTACAAGATTGGAAGTGAGCTAGCAAACTTGAAAGTATTCTTGATTTTATGAAACTAGAACTTTTGGAATTTATGAAGAACACTTAGAACTTGAATATAGAACTTGAGAGAGATAAATTAGATGAAGAAAATTGAAGAATGAAAGTGTTTGTAGGTGTTTTTGGTCGTTGGTGTATGGATTAGATATAAAGGATATGTAATTTTGTTTTCATGTAAATAAGTCATGAATGATTACTCATATTTTTGTAATTTTATGAGATATTTCATGCTAGTTGCCAAATGATGGTTCCCACATGTGTTAGGTGACTCACATGGGCTGCTAAGAGCTGATCATTGGAGTGTATATACCAATAGTACATACATCTAAAAGCTGTGTATTGTACGAGTACGAATACGGGTGCATACGAGTAGAATTGTTGATGAAACTGAACGAGGATGTAATTGTAAGCATTTTTGTTAAGTAGAAGTATTTTGATAAGTGTATTGAAGTCTTTCAAAAGTGTATAAATACATATTAAAACACTACATGTATATACATTTTAACTGAGTCGTTAAGTCATCGTTAGTCGTTACATGTAAATGTTGTTTTGAAACCTTTAGGTTAACGATCTTGTTAAATGTTGTTAACCCAATGTTTATAATATCAAAAGAGATTTTAAATTATTATATTATCATGATATTATGATGTACGAATATCTCTTAATATGATATATATACATTAAATGTCGTTACAACGATAATCGTTACATATATGTCTCGTTTCAAAATCATTAAGTTAGTAGTCTTGTTTTTACATATGTAGTTCATTGTTAATATACTTAATGATATGTTTACTTATCATAATATAATGTTAAATATATATATAACCATATATATGTCATCATATAGTTTTTACAAGTTTTAACGTTCATGAATCACCGGTCAACTTGGGTGGTCAATTGTCTATATGAAACCTATTTCAATTAATCAAGTCTTAACAAGTTTGATTGCTTAACATGTTGGTAACATTTAATCATGTAAATATCAATCTCAATTAATATATATAAACATGGAAAAGTTCGGGTCACTACAGTACCTACCCGTTAAATAAATTTCGTCCCGAAATTTTAAGCTGTTGAAGGTGTTGACGAATCTTCTGGAAATAGATGCGGGTATTTCTTCTTCATCTGATCTTCATGCTCCCAGGTGAACTCGGGTCCTCTACGAGCATTCCATCAAACCTTAACAATTGGTATCTTGTTTTGCTTAAGTCTTTTAACCTCACGATCCTTTATTTCGATGGGTTCTTCGATGAATTGAAGTTTTTCGTTGATTTGGATTTCATCTAACAGAATAGTGAGATCTTCTTTAGCAAAACATTTCTTCAAATTCGAGACGTAGAAAGTGTTATGTACTGCCGCGAGTTGTTGAGGTAACTCAAGTCGGTAAGCTACTGGTCCGACACGATCAATAATCTTGAATGGTCCAATATACCTTGGATTTAATTTCCCTCGTTTACCAAATCGAACAACGCCTTTCCAAGGTGCAACTTTAAGCATGACCATCTCTCCAATTTCAAATTCTATATCTTTTCTTTTAATGTCAGCGTAGCTCTTTTGTCGACTTTGGGCGGTTTTCAACCGTTGTTGAATTTGGATGATCTTCTCAGTAGTTTCTTGTATAATCTCCGGACCCGTAATCTGTCTATCCCCCACTTCACTCCAACAAATCGGAGACCTGCACTTTCTACCATAAAGTGCTTCAAACGGCGCCATCTCAATGCTTGAATGGTAGCTGTTGTTGTAGGAAAATTCTGCTAACGGTAGATGTCGATCCCAACTGTTTCCGAAATCAATAACACATGCTCGTAGCATGTCTTCAAGCGTTTGTATCGTCATTTCACTCTGCCCATCAGTTTGTGGATGATAGGCAGTACTCATGTCTAGACGAGTTCCTAATGCTTGCTGTAATGTCTGCCAGAATCTTGAAATAAATCTGCCATCCCTATCAGAGATAATAGAGATTGGTATTCCATGTCTGGAGACGACTTCCTTCAAATACAGTCGTGCTAACTTCTCCATCTTGTCATCTTCTCTTATTGGTAGGAAGTGTGCTGATTTGGTGAGACGATCAACTATTACCCAAATAGTATCAAAACCACTTGCAGTCCTTGGCAATTTAGTGATGAAATCCATGGTAATGTTTTCCCATTTCCATTCCGGGATTTCGGGTTGTTGAAGTAGACCTGATGGTTTCTGATGCTCAGCTTTGACCTTAGAACACGTCAAACATTCTCCTACGTATTTAGCAACATCGGCTTTCATACCCGGCCACCAAAAATGTTTCTTGAGATCCTTGTACATCTTTCCCGTTCCAGGATGTATTGAGTATCTGGTTTTATGAGCTTCTCTAAGTACCATTTCTCTCATATCTCCAAATTTTGGTATCCAAATCCTTTCAGCCCTATACCGGGTTCCGTCTTCCCGAATATTAAGATGCTTCTCCGATCCTTTGGGTATTTCATCCTTTAAATTTCCCTCTTTTAAAACTCCTTGTTGCGCCTCCTTTATTTGAGTAGTAATGTTATTATGAATCATTATATTCATAGATTTTACTCGAATGGGTTCTCTGTCCTTCCTGCTCAAGGCATCGGCTACCACATTTGCCTTCCCCGGGTGGTAACGAATCTCAAAGTCGTAATCATTCAATAATTCAATCCACCTACGCTGCCTCATATTCAGTTGTTTCTGATTAAATATGTGTTGAAGACTTTTGTGGTCGGTATATATAATACTTTTGACCCCATATAAGTAGTGCCTCCAAGTCTTTAATGCAAAAACAACCGCGCCTAATTCCAAATCATGCGTCGTATAATTTTGTTCGTGAATCTTCAATTGTCTAGACGCATAAGCAATCACCTTCGTTCGTTGCATTAATACACAACCGAGACCTTGCTTTGATGCGTCACAATAAATCACAAAATCATCATTCCCTTCAGGCAATGACAATATAGGTGCCGTAGTTAGCTTTTTCTTCAATAACTGAAACGCTTTCTCTTGTTCATCATTCCATTCAAATTTCTTCCCTTTATGCGTTAATGCAGTCAAGGGTTTTGCTATTATGGAAAAGTCTTGGATGAACCTTCTGTAGTAACCAGCTAGTCCTAAAAACTGGCGTATGTGTTTCGGAGTTTTCGGGGTTTCCCACTTTTCAACAGTTTCTATCTTTGCCGGATCCACCTTAATACCTTCTTTGTTCACTATGTGACCGAGGAATTGAACTTCTTCCAACCAAAATGCACACTTTGAAAACTTAGCGTACAATTCTTCCTTCCTCAATACTTCTAACACCTTTCTCAAATGTTCACCGTGTTCTTGGTCATTCTTTGAGTAAATAAGTATGTCATCAATGAAAACAATGACAAACTTGTCAAGGTATGGTCCACACACTCGGTTCATAAGGTCCATGAACACAGCTGGTGCATTAGTTAAACCAAACGGCATGACCATAAACTCGTAATGATCGTAACGTGTTCTGAAAGCAGTCTTTGGAATATCATCTTCTTTCACCCGCATTTGATGATACCCGGAACGTAAGTCAATCTTTGAATAAACAGACGAGCCTTGTAGTTGATCAAATAAGTCATCGATTCTCGGTAGTGGGTAGCGGTTCTTGATGGTAAGTTTGTTCAACTCTCGATAGTCGATACACAACCTGAATGTACCATCTTTCTTCTTGACAAACAAAACAGGAGCTCCCCACGGTGATGTGCTTGGTCGAATGAAACCACGCTCTAAAAGTTCTTGTAATTGGCTTTGCAGTTCTTTCATCTCGCTGGGTGCGAGTCTGTAAGGAGCACGAGCTATTGGTGCAGCTCCTGGTACAAGATCTATTTGAAATTCAACGGATCGATGTGGGGGTAATCCCGGTAATTCTTTCGGAAATACATCGGGAAATTTTTTTGCAATGGGAACATCATTGATGCTCTTTTCTTCAGTTTGTACTTTCTCGACGTGTGCTAGAACAGCATAGCAACCTTTTCTTATTAGTTTTTGTGCCTTCAAATTACTAATAAGATGTAGCTTCGTGTTGCCCTTTTCTCCGTACACCATTAAGGGTTTTCCTTTTTCTCGTATAATGCGAATTGCATTTTTGTAACAAACGATCTTCACTTCTTTCAACCAGTCCATACCGATTATCACATCAAAACTCCCTAACTCTACTGGTATCAAATCAATCTTAAATGTTTCGCTAACCAGTTTAATTTCTCGATTCCGACATATATTATCTGCTGAAATTAATTTACCATTTGCTAATTCGAGTAAAAATTTACTATCCAAAGGCGTCAATGGACAACTTAATTTAGCACAAAAATCTCTACTCATATAGCTTCTATCCGCACCCGAATCAAATAAAACGTAAGCAGATTTATTGTCAATAAGAAACGTACCCGTAACAAGCTCCGGGTCTTCCTGTGCCTCTACCGCATTAATATTGAAAACTCTTCCACGGCCTTGTCCATTCGTGTTCTCCTGGTTCGGGCAATTTCTAATAATGTGGCCTGGTTTTCCACATTTATAACAAACTACATTGGCATAACTTGCTCCGACACTACTTGCTCCGCCATTACTCGTTCCGACACCATTTGTTCCTTTCGTTCTATTAACCCCTGGTCCGTAGACCTCACACTTCGCCGCGCTATGACCATTTCTTTTACACTTGTTGCAAAATTTGGTGCAGAACCCCGAGTGATTCTTTTCACACCTTTGGCATAGTTGCTTCTGATTGTTGTTGTTGTTGCGGTTATTATTGTTGTTGGGATGATTGTTGTAGTTGCTGTTGTTGTTGTTGTTGTTGTTATTGTTGGGCCGTTTGTTGTAGTTGCGATTGATGTTGCGATTGTTGGGATAATTGTTGCGATTATTGTTGTAATTGCTGTTGTTGTTGTATTGGTGATTCTTATCACCGTTTTCCTCCCACTTTCTTTTGACTTGCTTCACATTGGCCTCTTCAGCAGTCTGTTCTTTAATTCTTTCTTCAATCTGGTTCACTAGTTTGTGAGCCATTCTACATGCCTGTTGTATGGAGGCGGGCTCGTGTGAACTTATATCTTCTTGGATTCTTTCCGGTAATCCTTTCACAAACGCGTCGATCTTCTCTTCCTCATCTTCGAATGCTCCCGGACACAATAGGCACAATTCTGTGAATCGTCTTTCGTACGTGGTAATATCAAATCCTTGGGTTCGTAACCCTCTAAGTTCTGTCTTGAGCTTATTGACCTCGGTTCTGGGACGGTACTTCTCGTTCATCAAGTGCTTGAATGCTGACCACGGTAGTACGTACGCATCATCTTGTCCCACTTGCTCTAGATAGGTATTCCAGCATGTTAACGCAGAACCTGTGAAGGTATGCGTAGCGTACTTCACTTTGTCCTCTTCAGTACACTTACTTATGGCAAACACCGATTCAACCTTCTCGGTCCACCGTTTCAATCCGATCGGTCCTTCGGTTCCATCAAATTCCAAAGGTTTGCAGGCAGTGAATTCTTTGTAGGTGCATCCTACACGATTTCCTGTACTGCTAGATCCAAGGTTATTGTTGGTATGTAGCGCAGCCTGTACTGCGGCTATGTTTGAAGCTAGAAAAGTACGGAATTCCTCTTCATTCATATTCACGGTGTGTCGAGTAGTCGGTGCCATTTCCTTCAAAATAGTTAAATGGAACAAGTTAATAATACAGAATATTAAGAGTAGTTAATAGTATTTCGTAGCATAATATGAACTCATTTATAAAAGCTTTTTCTTCATATTAGCGTTTTATAAGTTTAAATTCGGGTAGTACCTACCCGTTAAGTTCATACTTAGTAGCTAATATACAATTCAACTACTACAATTCTATATGAAAAACTGATTATAATAATATTTCGCTTTCAAACTTTTATACAATATTTTACAAACTTACAATACCGCTTATTTTACATAAAGCATGAAATATAGCACACAATAACTTTGATACAAGATAGTTGTGAAGACAATTCTAGCTAGTACACAAGTCGTTCAGCAAAGGCAATAAAGACACGTAATTCATACGTCCAGAAACAAGTCATGCATTCTGGTTTTACTAGGACTACTTCCCATCCTTGGTCTTGTGCAACATAACCATTATGGCCGTTGATAAGACAGCGTGTTGTAACGTCATCAAAGGGACGAGGGTTACGTAATGTCCAACAGTCCCGTAATAATCTAAAAACCTCATTTCTTACCCCAATTACCGACTCCGTCACTTGTGGAAACGTTTCGTTTAATAGTTGTAGCCCGATGTTCTTGTTCTCACTTTGGTGAGAAGCGAACATTACTAATCCGTAAGCATAACATGCTTCTTTATGTTGCATGTTAGCCGCATTTTCTAAATCACGAAGTCCAATATTCGGATATATTGAGTCAAAATAATTTCTTAACCCGTTGCGTAAAATAGCATTTGGGTTCCCCGCAATATATGCGTCAAAGTAAACACATCGTAACTTATGGGTTTCCCAATGTGATATCCCCCATCTTTCAAACGAAAGTCTCTTATAAACCAAGACATTCTTGGAACGTTCTTCGAATGTCTTACAAACTGATCTCGCCTTAAATAGTTGTGCCGAGGAATTCTGGCCGACTCTAGACAAGATTTCATCAATCATGTCTCCGGGTAGGTCTCTTAAAATATTAGGTTGTCTATCCATTTTGTGTTTTTAAACTGTAAAATAGACAAGAGTTAGATTCATAAAAAAAAATACTTATTAATACAAGTAATTTTTACATATATCATAAAGCATAAGAACACTATATTACATATATTACACCACACGAATACAACTATCTTATTCCGACTCGCTCGTTTCTTCTTCTTCGGTTTTGGTTCGTTTTGCCAAGTTTCTAGGGATATATGATGTTCCCCTAATACGAGCCGTCGTTGTCCACATTGGTTTAGAAAAACCTGGTGGTTTAGAGGTTCCCGGGTCATTGTTACAACTTAAGGACTTCGGGGGTTGACGATACATATAAAGTTCATCGGGGTTGGAATTAGATTTCTCTATTTTTATGCCCTTTCCCTTATTATTTTCTTTTGCCTTTTTAAATTCAGTTGGGGTAATTTCTATAACATCATCGGAATTCTCGTCGGAATCCGATTCATCGGAGAATTGGTAATCCTCCCAATATTTTGCTTCCTTGGCGGAAACACCATTGACCATAATTAACCTTGGTCGGTTGGTTGAGGATTTTATTTTACTTAACCGTTTTATTATTTCCCCCACCGGTTCTATTTCTTCATCCGGTTCCGATTCTTCTTCCGGTTCCGATTCTTCTTCCGATTCCGACTCTTCTTCCGGTTCCTCTTCGAGAACTTGTGAATCAGTCCACAAATCATTCCAATTTACATTTGACTCTTCATTATTATTAGGTGAGTCAATGGGACTTGTTCTAGAGGTAGACATCTATCACATAATATCAAACACGTTAAGAGATTAATATATCACATAATATTCATATGTTAAAAATATATAGTTTCCAACAAAAATGTTAAGCAATCATTTTTAAAGAAAACACGGTCGAAGTCCAGACTCACTAATGCATCCTAACAAACTCGATAAGACACACTAATGCAAATTTTCTGGTTCTCTAAGACCAACGCTCGGATACCAACTGAAATGTCCCGTTCTTATTGATTAAAAACGTTCCATATTAATTAATTTCGTTGCGAGGTTTTGACCTCTATATGAGACGTTTTTCAAAGACTGCATTCATTTTTAAACAAACCATAACCATAACCTGTATTTCATCAATAAAGGTTTAAAAAGCTTTACGTAGATTATCAAATAATGATAATCTAAAATATCCTGTTTACACACGACCATTACATAATGGTTTACAATACAAATATGTTACAACAAAATAAGTTCCTTGAATGCAGTTTTTACACAATATCATACAAGCATGGACTCCAAATCTTGTCCTTATTTAAGTATGCGACAGCGGAAGCTCTTAATAATCACCTGAGAATAAACATGCTTAAAACGTCAACAAAAATGTTGGTGAGTTATAGGTTTAACCTATATATATCAAATCGTAACAATAGACCACAAGATTTCATATTTCAATACACATCCCATACATAGAGATAAAAATCATTCATATGGTGAACACCTGGTAACCGACAATAACAAGATGCATATATAAGAATATCCCCATCATTCCGGGACACCCTTCGGATATGATATAAATTTCGAAGTACTAAAGCATCTGGTACTTTGGATGGGGTTTGTTAGGCCCAATAGATCTATCTTTAGGATTCGCGTCAATTAGGGTGTCTGTTCCTTAATTCTTAGATTACCAGACTTAATAAAAGGGGGCATATTCGATTTCGATAATTCAACCATAGAATGTAGTTTCACGTACTTGTGTCTATTTTGTAAATCATTTATAAAACCTGCATGTATTCTCATCCCAAAAATATTAGATTTTAAAAGTGGGACTATAACTCACTTTCACAGATTTTTACTTCGTCGGGAAGTAAGACTTGGCCACTGGTTGATTCACGAACCTATAACAATATATACATATATATCAAAGTATGTTCAAAATATATTTACAACACTTTTAATATATTTTGATGTTTTAAGTTTATTAAGTCAGCTGTCCTCGTTAGTAACCTACAACTAGTTGTCCACAGTTAGATGTACAGAAATAAATCGATAAATATTATCTTGAATCAATCCACGACCTAGTGTATACGTATCTCAGTATTGATCACAACTCAAACTATATATATTTTGGAATCAACCTCAACCCTGTATAGCTAACTCCAACATTCACATATAGAGTGTTTATGGTTGTTCCGAAATATATATAGATGTGTCGACATGATATTTCGAAACATTGTATACGTGTCTATGGTATCTCAAGATTACATAATATACAATACAAGTTGATTAAGTTATGGTTGGAATAGATTTGTTACCAATTTTCACGTAGCTAAAATGAGAAAAATTATCCAATCTTGTTTTACCCATAACTTCTTCATTTTAAATCCGTTTTGAGTAAATAAAATTGCTATGGTTTCATATTGAACTATATTTTATGAATCTAAACAGAAAAAGTATAGGTTTATTGTCGGAAAAATAAGTTACAAGTCGTTTTTGTAAAGGTTGTCATTTCAGTCGAAAGAACGACGTCTAGATGACCATTTTAGAAAACATACTTCCACTTTGAGTTTAACCATAATTTTTGGATATAGTTTCATGTTCATAATAAAAATAATTTTCTCAGAATAACAACTTTTAAATCAAAGTTTATCATAGTTTTTAATTAACTAACCCAAAACAGCCCGCGGTGTTACTACGACGGCGTAAATCCGGTTTTACGGTGTTTTTCGTGTTTCCAGGTTTTAAATCATTAAGTTAGAATATCATATAGATATATAACAAGTGTTTAGTTGATTTTAAAAGTCAAGTTAGAAGGATTAACTTTTGTTTGCGAACAAGTTTAGAATTAACTAAACTATGTTCTAGTGATTACAAGTTTAAACCTTCGAATAAGATAGCTTTATATGTATGAATCGAATGATGTTATGAACATCATTACTACCTTAATTTCCTTGGATAAACCTACTGGAAAAGAGAAAAATGGATCTAGCTTCAATGGATCCTTGGATGGCTCGAAGTTCTTGAAGCAGAATCATGACACGAAAACAAGTTCAAGTAAGATCATCACTTGAAATAAGATTGTTATAGTTATAGAAATTGAACCAAAGTTTGAATATGATTATTACCTTGTATTAGAATGATAACCTACTGTAAGAAACAAAGATTTCTTGAGGTTGGATGATCACCTTACAAGATTGGAAGTGAGCTAGCAAACTTGAAAGTATTCTTGATTTTATGAAACTAGAACTTTTGGAATTTATGAAGAACACTTAGAACTTGAAGATAGAACTTGAGAGAGATCAATTAGATGAAGAAAATTGAAGAATGAAAGTGTTTGTAGGTGTTTTTGGTCGTTGGTGTATGGATTAGATATAAAGGATATGTAATTTTGTTTTCATGTAAATAAGTCATGAATGATTACTCATATTTTTGTAATTTTATGAGATATTTCATGCTAGTTGCCAAATGATGGTTCCCACATGTGTTAGGTGACTCACATTGAAACAACCCAACCCGTACTCCGTACGATAAAATTTTTTTTTTTTTTATATATCTATACACATTTATGCGCCAATTAAATATGTAGACCAAAACACAAGTTCCATTACAACGTACAACCATTTCCAATGTTTACAAAAGGCACAAAGGCCATTAATTAAGTTAATACAAGTTTGACCGAATACAATGATAGTTTATAAACCAAACGACCCAACGAGCATGGTTTGGGACTAAACTACCCAAAAGGTGGTCAACTTCCAAAAGCTCCTACAAGCACATCGTCAAGGACATCTAGTGTCCAACAATCCCCTTCCCTTTATCCTCACCTGCAACTAAAAAGATAAACAACGCGAGGGGTAAGCTAACGCTTAGTGAATGCAATAATTATACATGATCATATATAATCTACTTACTTGCATACAATTACACAATACCACATACAAGCTAGCAATTCAACAACATGCAATCGATCATGCATAAACTACTACCCACGTTCCACATTAAGCTAGCAACACTAATAGCATATAGTTCACAATATAATATGCTAAGCACAATTCGCACAACCATGGTTAACCAAGTTTACAAGAGAACGGTACATGTAAGTCCGTTGGAGTTCATAACATCCACTAGTGTTACTTATACACCGCGTAATCACTAGTCCCCCGGGTGATGTCTTAAACACCGCGACTAACTCACCCTTACAACAATGTGGCGTCTTAAACACCGCGACGAATCCACACTTCGTTCAATACAATGAGTGGTGTCTTGAACACCGCGACACTTCCACTCTCATGACCTTGTGGTGTCTTAAACACCGCGACAATACCACAAGTCAATCACACAATGAGTAGTGTCTTAAACACCGCGACAATACTACTCGTTACCTAGAATGTGGTGTCTTGAACACCGCGACACTTCCACATTCACACCACACAAATAAATACATTATATACGTTCACGCATAATTATTCCACTCACCTTGACGCAAGGATGATGAATAATCGCTTCCAAACTTCAAAGCCAAGTACCTAATACATTAAGTACCAATTCAATACATAAACTAGTGGAATTAACCACATTACATTTACTTGGGCATTTAATGACTCAATTTCGCATTAAATGACCCAACCACACCACAACCGCCCTCTTAATGGCCAAGACTCGACTTTAATTACCAACATTAGTGCATTGAAGTCTACTAGCCTCAATTGACATCCACCTAGGGTAATTTACACCCATTTTACCCAAACTAGGTCAACTAGCACATTCTTGACCCAAAAGACATCTCTTTCAATTCTAACAAGTGTTTAATGCTTACAATATCATTAACACTTTCAAACTCCCAATTACAAGACCAAAACCCTAGGTTATGGCCATTAGGGTTTCATTACAACAACCTAACCCAAATTCACCCATTTTACTCCCAAATGGGTCATACAAGCTTCTATTAACCAAAACCCTAGCCATAATCAATTAAAACTCGAAACTTAGAGTTAGAACTTACCGAGACTATCACCACGTAGCTAGAGTCACAAGGAACAACTTTAACACTTGCTCCAAAGATCAACCCTCAATCCTTCCTCTCCCAATCTCACCTAGAATCCAAATGGGTGTTAGAGTTTTGGGAGAGAAATTGAAAGAAAATGAAAAAGGAAAATGAATAAATGAACTAGTGGACCAGATTTAATGCACCCATCTGATCTATACGTCCATTTACTATTTTGCCCCTCAAAATCCTTTAATTTAAATAAAATCCGGGACCTGACCTGCAGGTCTGCCGCGGCGCGGCACCACTCGTCGCGGCGCGACAATGCACTAGGAAAATCATCCTGTTTAAGTTGCTTTCTGATCTGAAGTTGCTTTGTGGGCCGCGGCGCGGACCCACTTGTCGCGGCGCGACATTGGGCTGCAACAGGCCCCTTCGACTAGTTAACACAATTCCGAGGTTTCCACAACTATACAACCCAAACGCTCACTCTAATACACGCCTAAACTCCAACCTTAAGTCTCGCACGACCCTTTAAGCGTGTACGGAAAAGCGGGGTGTTACAACTCTCCCCCACTTAGATCGGAGCGCGTCCTCGCGATCCAAGCCGCATGACAAGCCGGAAGATAAGCCAAAACAAACTCTTCGGATTCCCATGTAAACTCGGAACCCTTTCGATGTCGCCATTGCACTTTGAAGGTTCTAACTTCCTTGTTCCGCAACATCTTAACCTTTTCATCAAGGATTGCAACCGGTTCTTCCGCATACTCTAACTTGTTATTCAAAGTAATCTCATCCAATGGCACCCAAGTCGAGTCATCCACAAGACACTTGCGAAGATGGGAAACATGGAACGTATTATGAATTCCCGCAAGTTCTTCGGGTAACTCTAATCGATAAGCAACCTCCCCAACACGTGCCAATACCTTGAAAGGGCCAATAAACCGAGGGGCTAACTTTCCTCGCTTCCTAAACCGAATCACACCCTTCCATGGAGAAACCTTAAGCATCACCATATCACCTTCTTGAAACTCAATCGTTCTTCTACCTTTATCGGCATAAGACTTTTGTCTATCTTGCGCCGCTTTAAGTCGAGCCCGAATCATTTCAATTTTACTATTCGTCTCCAAAACCAAATCGGAACTTCCGATTTCTCGTTGACCCACTTCTCCCCAACAAATGGGAGTTCGACACCTTCGGCCATAAAGCATCTCGTAAGGTGGCATCCCGATACTAGTATGAAAACTATTATTGTATGAGAATTCCACCAAAGGTAAATGCTCATCCCAACTACCACCAAAATCAATGATGCACGCCCGTAGCATATCTTCCAAAGTTTGATTCGTACGCTCGGTTTGACCGTCCGTTTGAGGATGATACGCCGTGCTCAACTTTAATTGTGTACCCATATCTTCATGAAACTTTTCCCAAAATCGAGATGTAAAACGGATATCTCGATCCGAAATAATAGATATAGGAACGCCATGCCGCGAGACCACTTCCTTGATAAACAACTTAGCCAAGGCCTCCGACGATATTGCTTCTTTAATGGGAAGAAACAAGGCACTTTTCGTCAACCTATCAACAATCACCCAAATCGTATCGTATTGGGTTCGCGCCGTCTTCGGTAACTTGGTAATAAAGTCCATGGTAATGTGCTCCCATTTCCATTTCGGGACTTCCAATGGTTGTAACTTACCGTAAGGCTTTTGGTGCTCGGCTTTGACTTGCAAGCACGTGACGCATTGTTCAACATACTTAACCACATCACGTTTCATGCCGGGCCACCAATAATCTTTCTTCAAATCATAGTACATTTTCGTTGCACCCGGATGAATGGAATATTTGGACTTATGTGCTTCATCAAGTAGCACTCGCCGGTAATCACCCGTCTTAGGCACCCACACCCTTCCTTGAAAGGACAACAAACCCCGCGGACCCATAGTAATAAACTCCGATTGGCCCACAATTCGTTCCGTGTGCTTATCGTGAACATAAGCCTCTATTTGGTCTTCACCCATCTTTTCAAGAAAGTCGTTAGTGATAATCAAACGTAACGATGTTATACGTATCGCCGGATGTTGAGTCTTTCGACTTAACGCATCCGCGACCACATTCGCCTTACCCGGATGGTAAAGTATCTCACAATCATAATCTTTCACCACATCCATCCATCTACGTTGACGATAATTCAAATCCCTTTGAGTAAAAAGGTGTTTCAAATTCTTATGATCCGAATATATCGTACACTTGACACCATACAAGTAGTGGCGCCAAATTTTCAATGCATGCACAACCGCCGCCATTTCAAGATCATGAGTCGGGTACCTCGTTTCGTGATCCTTTAATTGCCGAGAGGCATAAGCAATGACTTTACCCCTTTGCATAAGAACGCACCCGAGCCCATTTAAGGAAGCGTCACAATAAACCACCATGTCTTCGACGCCTTCCGGTAACACTAACACCGGAGCTTGACACAACTTCTCTTTCAATAATTGAAAAGCAATTTCTTGCTCGTTTTCCCAATTGAATTTAGCACTCTTCCTCGTCAACTTTGTTAATGGAGAAGCAATCTTAGAAAAGTCTTGGATAAACCGACGATAATAACCGGCCAATCCGAGAAAACTTCGGATCTCCGTGGGCGTAGTCGGTCGTCCCCAACTCTTCACCGTCTCAATCTTCCCCGGATCCACTTGGATACCGCTTTCGTTCACAATGTGACCAAGGAATTGAACCTCCCTTAGCCAAAATTCACATTTAGAGAACTTTGCATACAACTTCTCTTTTCTTAGCGTCCTCAAAACTTCACGTAAGTGACATTCATGTTCGTGCATACTTTTCGAGTAGACTAGTATGTCGTCAATGAATACAATAACCGACTTGTCCAACATAGGTTGGCACACCCGGTTCATAAGATCCATGAATGCCGCCGGTGCATTCGTAAGACCGAAGGGCATAACTACAAATTCATAATGCCCGTAACGCGTTCGGAAAGCCGTTTTCTCAATATCTTCCTCACGGACCCGCATTTGGTGATAGCCGGACCGTAGGTCGATCTTAGAGAAATACGTTGCGCCTTGAAGTTGATCAAACAAATCGTCGATCCTAGGTAGTGGATAACGATTCTTGATCGTCACTTTATTCAACTCACGGTAATCAATGCACATACGCATACTACCGTCTTTCTTCTTCACAAATAAGACCGGAGCGCCCCATGGCGAAGCACTCGGTCGGATAAAACCCTTCTCGAGCAATTCTTGAATTTGATTCAATAACTCTTGCATTTCCGTTGGTGCTAAATGATAAGGAGTTTTAGCAATGGGGGTAGCCCCCGGAACCAACTCGATGCGAAATTCAACTTGTCTTTCCGCCGGGACACCCGGTAACTCATCCGGAAAGACATCTTCAAACTCATTAACTACCGGAATTTCACGAATAGGTGGTGGCTCATTACGAGTGTCGACAACATGAGCAAGGAAAGCCATACCACCGGTAATAACGTGACGTCGTGCCCGAGCAAAAGTGCATATCGGCACCGATCTCCTTCGTTTGTCACCATGAATAATCATCTCTCCCCCACTTGGTGTCTTTACACGAATAAACTTGTCGTGGCATGCAATATCGGCTCTATAACGATCGAGCCAATCCATACCAACGACAACATCAAAATTACCCAAAGTCATCGGAATAAGATCAATTTCGAAACTTTCGGTGCCAAACACAACATTGCAATTTTTACACACATCAACCACTAGCGCCGTCTTGCCATCCGCTATTTCAACTTCTACCGGACGACTCAACTTTACTAGCGGTTTATTTAACTTAGGCACAAATCTTGGAGATACGAAAGACAAATTAGCACCACTATCAAAAAGTATCCGAGCCGGATTAGAATTAACCATGAAAGTACCTGAAACGACTTCATTGGATTGTTTAGCTTCTTCATTAGACATCAAGTAGTTACGACCCCTAGCCGTACCCGCTGCCTTCTCTATCCGCTTAGCATTATCATTACGCAACTCGGGACACTCGGTCTTCTTGTGTCCTTCCTTCCCACAATTGTAACAAGTGAACTTTGTAGTAGAAGATGGTTTGGTGCAATCTCGGGCCATATGCCCCCTTCGCCCACAATTATGACAAGAATAGGGGAAGTCCCCCGTAGCACCTTTCTTCACGCTCCTCACACTCTCGGAGCCCTTCTTAAACTTCTTGCTAGAAAAATTCGATTGGCTAGTAGCTTCAAACTTCTTCTTACCCAAGGTAAGGCTACTTTTCCTCATCACAAGTGCCTCGAACCCTTTCGCCATATTAAACAACTCATCGAAGCTCTTCACCACGTTTACGCTAATCTTTTCTTGATAACTATCATTCAAGGTTCGATAGAAATCTTCTTTCAACATTTTATCATTCCCGACATACTCCGGGCAAAATTGCGTCTTGGACAAGAACACGGATTTAAGAGTGTTCAAGTCCATCGACCCTTGCCTCAAGGTACGTAGCTCGTCCTTAAGTCTTGTAAGATCGGCCGAAGTTCGGTACTCATCGAAGAACTCCGCTCTAAATTCCTCCCAAGTGAAGTCCATACATTGTTCTTCACCATAGAGTTGGATCTTAGCATCCCACCACAATTTCGCGTCACCCCTTAACATGCTACAACCATACCTAGTCTTCTTGTCGGGTGGACACTCACAAGTACGGAAGGCCCCCTCCATATCGGAGATGAATCGGGCACTCTTGAGTGGGTCCCGATCGCCCTCAAAAGTAGGAGGTTGAGCATCCCTAAAGTTCTTGAAGAAAATGTCACGCCTTCCCCCATTTTCTTCTTGAAGAGCAATCTTAATTTGCTCCTTAACCAAAGCGACGACTTGTTCGTCAATCGTCTCGATAAACATCTTCTTAACATCTTCGCGAAACTCCGCCTTTTGGCGTTGAAAGATGGCCTCAACCTTGGCCGTGAACTCGGGGTCCTCGCTCGTGCCCCCAATATCGGTGTCGTGTCCGTTTCTCATCTTCATTCTATAAAACGGAAAAGATTAAACAACGAAACTAAAGACATGACACATATATACCTATACACCATACCACTCCATCTCGCTCGACAATCGTCGTACATCGCTTGTTTGACACGATTTGCACCCGTAGTAAGGGTAGGTAATCATTACTACGCGAGCTCGTCGCGTTAACTCGCTAGTACAACGTTCATTTCGCTCGATGATTGCTATACAACACAAACAATAACGCATGATTAGTTCATATAAACCTATGCGCTAACCAAGACCCGGTCCGACCCAAAGTCCTACAAGTCCGCACAATGCACACACAAAAGTCTAAGTCTAGGCGCCTATCTCAAGTCACCTAAATCCCTTAGACCATGCTCTGATACCACTTGAAACAACCCAACCCGTACTCCGTACGATAAATTTTTTTTTTTTTTATATATCTATACACATTTATGCGCCAATTAAATATGTAGACCAAAACACAAGTTCCATTACAACGTACAACCATTTCCAATGTTTACAAAAGGCACAAAGGCCATTAATTAAGTTAATACAAGTTTGACCGAATACAATGATAGTTTATAAACCAAACGACCCAACGAGCATGGTTTGGGACTAAACTACCCAAAAGGTGGTCAACTTCCAAAAGCTCCTACAAGCACATCGTCAAGGACATCTAGTGTCCAACAATCCCCTTCCCTTTATCCTCACCTGCAACTAAAAAGATAAACAACGCGAGGGGTAAGCTAACGCTTAGTGAATGCAATAATTATACATGATCATATATAATCTACTTACTTGCATACAATTACACAATACCACATACAAGCTAGCAATTCAACAACATGCAATCGATCATGCATAAACTACTACCCACGTTCCACATTAAGCTAGCAACACTAATAGCATATAGTTCACAATATAATATGCTAAGCACAATTCGCACAACCATGGTTAACCAAGTTTACAAGAGAACGGTACATGTAAGTCCGTTGGAGTTCATAACATCCACTAGTGTTACTTATACACCGCGTAATCACTAGTCCCCCGGGTGATGTCTTAAACACCGCGACTAACTCACCCTTACAACAATGTGGCGTCTTAAACACCGCGACGAATCCACACTTCGTTCAATACAATGAGTGGTGTCTTGAACACCGCGACACTTCCACTCTCATGACCTTATGGTGTCTTAAACACCGCGACAATACCACAAGTCAATCACACAATGAGTAGTGTCTTAAACACCGCGACAATACTACTCGTTACCTAGAATGTGGTGTCTTGAACACCGTGACACTTCCACATTCACACCACACAAATAAATACATTATATACGTTCACGCATAATTATTCCACTCACCTTGACGCAAGGATGATGAATAATCGCTTCCAAACTTCAAAGCCAAGTACCTAATACATTAAGTACCAATTCAATACATAAACTAGTGGAATTAACCACATTACATTTACTTGGGCATTTAATGACTCAATTTCGCATTAAATGACCCAACCACACCACAACCGCCCTCTTAATGGCCAAGACTCGACTTTAATTACCAACATTAGTGCATTGAAGTCTACTAGCCTCAATTGACATCCACCTAGGGTAATTTACACCCATTTTACCCAAACTAGGTCAACTAGCACATTCTTGACCCAAAAGACATCTCTTTCAATTCTAACAAGTGTTTAATGCTTACAATATCATTAACACTTTCAAACTCCCAATTACAAGACCAAAACCCTAGGTTATGGCCATTAGGGTTTCATTACAACAACCTAACCCAAATTCACCCATTTTACTCCCAAATGGGTCATACAAGCTTCTATTAACCAAAACCCTAGCCATAATCAATTAAAACTCGAAACTTAGAGTTAGAACTTACCGAGACTATCACCACGTAGCTAGAGTCACAAGGAACAACTTTAACACTTGCTCCAAAGATCAACCCTCAATCCTTCCTCTCCCAATCTCACCTAGAATCCAAATGGGTGTTAGAGTTTTGGGAGAGAAATTGAAAGAAAATGAAAAAGGAAAATGAATAAATGAACTAGTGGACCAGATTTAATGCACCCATCTGATCTATACGTCCATTTACTATTTTGCCCCTCAAAATCCTTTAATTTAAATAAAATCCGGGACCTGACCTGCAGGTCTGCCGCGGCGCGGCACCACTCGTCGCGGCGCGACAATGCACTAGGAAAATCATCCTGTTTAAGTTGCTTTCTGATCTGAAGTTGCTTTGTGGGCCGCGGCGCGGACCCACTTGTCGCGGCGCGACATTGGGCTGCAACAGGCCCCTTCGACTAGTTAACACAATTCCGAGGTTTCCACAACTATACAACCCAAACGCTCACTCTAATACACGCCTAAACTCCAACCTTAAGTCTCGCACGACCCTTTAAGCGTGTACGGAAAAGCGGGGTGTTACACACATGGGCTGCTAAGAGCTGATCATTGGAGTGTATATACCAATAGTACATACATCTAAAAGCTGTGTATTGTACGAGTACGAATACGGGTGCATACGAGTAGAATTGTTGATGAAACTGAACGAGGATGTAATTGTAAGCATTTTTGTTAAGTAGAAGTATTTTGATAAGTGTATTGAAGTCTTTCAAAAGTGTATAAATACATATTAAAACACTACATGTATATACATTTTAACTGAGTCGTTAAGTCATCGTTAGTCGTTACATGTAAATGTTGTTTTGAAACCTTTAGGTTAACGATCTTGTTAAATGTTGTTAACCCAATGTTTATAATATCAAAAGAGATTTTAAATTATTATATTATCATGATATTATGATGTACGAATATCTCTTAATATGATATATATACATTAAATGTCGTTACAACGATAATCGTTACATATATGTCTCGTTTCAAAATCATTAAGTTAGTAGTCTTGTTTTTACATATGTAGTTCATTGTTAATATACTTAATGATATGTTTACTTATCATAATATAATGTTAACTATATATATAACCATATATATGTCATCATATAGTTTTTACAAGTTTTAACGTTCATGAATCACCGGTCAACTTGGGTGGTCAATTGTCTATATGAAACCTATTTCAATTAATCAAGTCTTAACAAGTTTGATTGCTTAACATGTTGGTAACATTTAATCATGTAAATATCAATCTCAATTAATATATATAAACATGGAAAAGTTCGGGTCACTACAAAACCCACTATATTTTGCATTTTATGAACATGCATGTAAGTAAAATGCAAAAATTTAAGGGTTTGGGTGGGTTTGGTATTTAGGCCGAATTTAAGGAGACCCAAAATGGGTTTTTGGGTTCTTCCATTTGGTCTAATTTTGGTTGTATGTAATGTTCACAATCCTAGCCTTGACCTTGTGTTGCATGCATGTGTGTTTGGTTGATTTATGATTCATTTGGTATGTATTATCATTCATTCAAAAGGCATGTAATAATTATTCAATTGGTTTGTAATAATATTCATTTGGTTATGTAATTTATTTTATATTTGGTATGTAAAATAGATTAGGTTGTATTTCATTTTCTAGACAAAATGTATTAGGATATATTTTGTAAAATGATGAAGATGATGAAGACTTGAAGAACACATGAAGAAGCATTTGGATGCAAGATTAAGTGGGAGATTTTAAAATCTCCTACTTTGTGTTATTACCCTTAACCGGTGGCATTTGTTTTCGGCTAAACAAATGTCTACCAAAAATGGCTTGATTGTGAACATATGATTTTGCATGCGTGGTTGTTTTGTATGATTATGTGGATTGTATGTTTGTATGCTACAAGTTAATCACACAAGTTGACAACAAACTAAAATGGCAATTTAAATTGGTTAAAATTGACATTATTAACGACATGCAAAACGTCAATTTAAATGGTTAAATTAAAAACGGCTAAAAGGACATTAATAATCGGTTATTAAGAACATGATAAAATGGTTTATATCAATGTAATAAAATTGGCTTTATTACATAACATGAAAATGGATTTTCAAATAAACCATACACTAAATGCATGTTGGTGTATGGTGCAAAAGTTTTCTCAAACTAGAATTAACGAAAACTCAAAATCCCTTTCACTAACAAGGTAAACAAGTTTAACGTCATCCTATTGTGTGACACTTAAAAGTATTAGGGAACTCATGATGGGATAAAGGTCACCTAACCGTTATGAGCAAACTAATATGATTAAGGTAAATTTCGCATGCTTGTGGGATAAAGGTCACCTAACCACATGTATGTTAAATTTACAAGTCTATACAAGTAGGACGACTTGATTTGGGAATCATGAACTTAGGGTCACCGAAGCATGAAGAACAAATAGGCGTTGATGGGATAAATATGCCATGCAAAAGGATTGCATGATCCCATACTCTAGAAGTTGCAAATGGATTGCAATTGTCATTTATTGACTACCTAGCTAAATCAAATTGCGAGATAAAGGTCACCTAACCGAAATTTGGTTTACCGTTGGATTCTAGAATTTAATAATTCAATTTGATTTAAAGGGTATTGAATGTTAAATTAAAATTGATACTTAAACGAACTTTGTTAATTTTGTAGATGGCCGCCAATAACAACAACAACATTCCAAACGCACCACTTAATCTAAACCACCTATCATTAAGGTCTCTCTTAGAGAAAGACAAACTCAACCATACAAACTTTATGGATTGGTTCCGCAATCTTCGGATTGTCCTCAAACAAGAGGATAAAATGTATGTGCTTGAGGACCCCATTCCCGATCAACCGGATGAGAATGATGTGGAGGCAATGGCCTCTTACGATAAGTATTGCCACAACTCCCTTCAAGTCTCATGCTTAATGCTTGGGACTATGATACCCGAACTCCAAAAGGATTTCGAGCATCATAGTGCATACGACATGATAACGCAATTGAAGGAGATGTTCCTTCAACAAGCGCGTGTCGAGCGATTCGAAACGGTTCGGGCGCTACATGCTTGTCGTATGGACGATACCCAATCAGTTTCATCTTATGTACTTAAGATGAAAAGCCTTATCGATCGTGCTAACCGTCTTAACCTAAACATATCTAATGAGTTAGCCACCGATCTTATCCTTAACTCCCTATCAAAAAGGTTTGATCAATTTGTAATTAATTACAATATGAATGGGATGGATAAGAGCATAGGTGAGCTTCACGGTATGCTTAGAACGGCGGAAACTAGCATGGGTAAAAGGGCTTTACCCGTGTTAGCAATCGATCAAGGTGGATCCAAAGGTAACACCTCTAAGCCAAAGGTGGCTAAGAGAAAAGGACCCGCCCATCAAGGCAAAGGGAAGGGGAAGATGGTTACCCCAATCATCAACAAGGCTAAGAATCAAAAGGTAGCCGAGAAGGCAAACCCCAAGGAAGACCCATGTTTCGGTTGCGGTGAGATGGGTCATTGGAAACGAAACTGTCCGGTCTATCTTAAGGAGTTGAAGGACAAGAGGGATGCAGGGCAAACCTCAGGTAATGTATATATGGTATATATAGAGCTTAGTATTACTTCTTCTAATACATGGGTATTAGACACTGGATGTGGAACTCACATTTGCAATTCATTGCAGGGGTTCAAAAGAAGTAGCAAGCAAACGGGAACATCAAGTCTCTACATGGGTAATGGAGCCAAAGTGCAAGTTAAGGCTCAAGGAGACTTTGTGATAAAGCTTCCAAGTGGTTTTGAACTTATTTTGAATGATGTTTTGTATGCACCCGACTTATGTCGAAACATTATTTCCATTTCCCGCTTGAAACAATGTGGTTTTTATCTTAATTTTGTTAATGATGATATCCATATTTATTTAGATAATGTATTCTATTTCAAGGCTTCACCTTCAAATGGAATTTATGAATTGGTTCATGATGACACATCATCTAGTAGCTCAATGTACCATACAAGCACCAAGAAACTCAAAAGGGATTTGAGTGATTCCTACTTATGGCATTGTCGCCTTGGTCACATAAACAAGAACCGAATACATACACTTCAAAAGAATGGACTTTTGAAATCAAATGAAATGGATTCGTTTGAAGTATGTGAATCTTGTTTACAAGGCAAGATGACTAAAGCACCTTTCAAAGGGACCTATGAAAGGGCTAAAGATTTATTGGGATTAATACATTCGGATGTATGTGGAGGTGAATACCTAAGCGATGCCTTCCAAGATCATCTTAGGAGTTGTGGGATTATCTCACAACTTACTCCACCCGGAACACCCCAACTTAATGGAGTTTCCGAAAGGAGAAACCGAACCCTAATGGATATGGTTCGATCTATGATGGCAAGAAGCTCGTTACCTCTATCATTTTGGGGTTATTGTCTAAGCTCCGCGGCTCGTATTTTAAATATGGCCCCAACCAAGAAAGTGGAACGAACTCCTCACGAGATGTGGTTTGGTAAACCTCCATCTCTATCATACTTAAAGGTATGGGGATGTGAAGCTTATCCTAAGCGTTACGTCCCTAATAAGTTGAATGCTCGATCCACGAAGTGTATCTTCATAGGATATCCCAAGGATGATATGGGATACTATTTCTATGATCCATCCGAGCAGAATGTATTTGTTGCTCGGAAGGCGGAATTCCTTGAAACTAAGTTCCTAATGGAAGGAAATAGTGAAAGGAAGATAGATCTTGAAGAGGTTCAAGATCAAGTAGATGATACACAATTGGTTGACACTAGCACTCAACATGAAAATGTTGATAGTGATCAAATGGATGATCAAAATACACAAGACATTCGTAGATCTGGTAGGATTAGCAATCCTCCTGAGAGATATGGGTTTCTCATAGATGGTTGCTATACGGTTGATTTGGATGAACCAACAAACTACCAAGATGCTTTATCAAGGATTGATAAAGATAAATGGCAGGAAGCCATGAACGCCGAGATGCAATCCATGTATGAAAACCAAGTGTGGGAACTTGTTGAGCAACCTCCTAGCTCTAAGCTAGTTGATTGCAAATGGCTTTTCAAGAAGAAAACCGACATACATGGAAACTTGGATACATATAAAGCTAGACTTGTAGCAAAAGGTTTCACTCAAACTCAAGGGGTTGATTATGATGAAACTTTCTCGCCAGTGGCAATGCTAAAGTCTATTAGGATATTATTTGCCATTGCTGCTCACTACGACTATGAAATATGGCAAATGGATGTCAAAACCGCTTTCCTAAATGGATATCTTATGGAAGATGTCTATATGGTCCAGCCTGAAGGTTTTGTTGATCCAAAATATCCTAAAAGTGTATGCAAGTTAAAGAAGTCAATCTACGGATTGAAACAAGCATCTAGAATGTGGAATCATCGTTTTAATGAGGAAGCCGAGAAATTTGGCTTCATTAAAAATGGTGATGAAGCTTGTGTATATAAGAAAGCTAGTGGGAGCACTATCATGTTCCTTGTACTATATGTGGATGATATATTATTATTTGGGAATGATATTACCACAATGCAAGGAGTCAAAACTTGGCTAAAGAGTTGCTTCTCCATTAAGGATCTTGGAGATGCACAATACATATTGGGGATAGGGATCTATAGGAATAGATCCAAGAGATTGATAGGTTTAAGTCAAAGTACATACATTGATAAAATCTTGAAAAGGTTCAAGATGGAAAACTCTAAGAGAGGTTTGGTACCTATTCAAAAGGGAACCGTTCTCAGTTCATCTCAGTGTCCTACCACGAAAGATGAACAAGAGAGAATGAAGAAAGTCCCATACGCATCTGCTATTGGGTCTATCATGTATGCAATGATATGTACTAGACCGGATGTGTCATGCGCTCTAAGCTTGACAAGTAGATACCAGAATAACCCAGGAAATAGTCATTGGATTGCTGTTAAAAGCATATTGAAATACCTTAGGAGGACTAAGGATATGTTTCTAATATATGGGTCTGGTGAGGAGGAACTCGCTGTAAAAGGTTACGTGGACGCGAGCTTCCAAACTGATCGAGATGATTCTCGATCACAATCCGGTTATGTATTTACATTAAATGGAGGTGCGGTCTCTTGGAAGAGTTCGAAACAGGAGGTTGTTGCGTTATCCACTACAGAGTCGGAGTACATTGCCGCCTCATTGGCAGCACAGGAAGCTGCATGGATGAAGAAATTCATCGACGACTTAGGAGTGGTCCCTTCCATTCAGGACCCTCTTGAGATCTTTTGTGACAACGAGGGTGCGATTGCTCAAATCAAGGAACCTCGTGCCCATCAAAAGACTCGTCACATTGAGCGGAGATTCAACTACATAAGGGATGAAGTTGAAAAAGGAAAGATATGTATTCGCAAAGTTCATACAGATCATAATGTTGCGGATCCACTCACGAAGCTTTTACATGGGCCAAAACATGAGGGACATGTTTGTGCATTAGGGCTTCGATATTCTAGTGATTGGATATGATCTATTTTATGTATTGTACCGGAACGAAATTATTCAAACTCATTAATATAACTATGGTGTTAATTTATTTGAGTTATGTTCCTATTTTGCATATTTCATCCATGAATAAGCAATTATTCTAAATTTCCGTAGTCGATCACATTTGTGGGAACAAGTGTGAGGTTTAGACTATTATGAACTCGGATTGGTATACATTCATAGGTTGAATGTGGGGCAAGGTTGCAACCAAGGTTCATAGATATTTGTGGGAAACAAATATTGGAAGACCCGCTCTCAAGAATTACTGTATAGAGCCTTTGTGGTTGATCACATGTAATCTTGAGTAAAGGCGAATATCATTGTATCCTCTGACCTGAGATACATATTGGGTTCGGATATTCACCAAGTACTGTGTCTTGATTCTTTCCTTCGCTATTCTGAAACATGGTAGTACATAAGGAAGAACTCAGGTATATTACAAGGTGTATATCTAGGACGTATGTAGTCAAGATGGAATTTGTCCCTCTTATTCGTTGAGAGTCAGATGTCTAAGGCCTGAAAAGTTAAATCTATAAGAGAGTGATCACTCTGTATCTCTTGGATTTAACATGACATCTAGGACGAAAGGAAATAATGAAAGATTCACCTATTCATATTCGAGATGGAACTCGAAAGGGATGATGTTATTGAATGGCACAAAGTCATAACATATTAGGGGTGATGGACGGTGTGTTAGGCTGTATCCATCACTTGCATTAATTTCTTATGTTTCTCGTGCAAGTGGGAGATTGAAGGTTTTCCGTATGCCCGAGTGACATATTAAATTAATGTGGCGAATATGTTGTGATCCAAGTCGGGTCATACCCAATAACAAGCTTACCGACACCTTATTAGTATTTGATTGTAACGATTGGTTCATTGATCAAATACGCGACACTTGAACTTTAAAGAAAATTGGTTTTCTTAAATTTTACTTGATGTGTACATATATATATATATAAATTATGGAATAATTTATATAATATGGATTTAATTAATTATTGGTTAAATGATTAATTAATTTATGTTGCATTTTTATATAAATTGGTTTTATATAAAATGGAATGTGCATAAAATTTAAATTGCAAGTTTATAAAATGAGCAAGTTTTATAAAAATTGTCATGTTTTATAAAACCATTTTATAAAAATACTAGTGGCATTGGAGTCCATCCAAGCATGCATTTGACTAGACACATGAGTGGTTACTTCATATATTCATGTGGCATAAGTACCAAGGTTTTTAGGGAATCACTAGTACATGCAAACACACCAAGTAAACTTCAAAAAAACTGCACAAAACACTCCTTTGGAGCTGCTGTCTGCCGTGAGTTTTGTGAGGGAGAAAGGGTTCTCAAACTTTTTTTTGCAAGCTAATTTCAAGTGATAATAAATCCTAACCAAAGTACAAGGTGTTGGTGATAAGCTTGGGGTATAACAACTTGAGGTTTCATAGTTTTGGAGCTCTATTCATCATCATCATCTTCATCATTCATTACCTAGCTTGGAATAGGTATAACCTCCTTACTATCTTGTAGTTTGTAAGCATATATCACAACTTGATCCTAATTGGGTTTTAACTTTAAAAGGTTAAAGGAATACAAGTTTTAAATGGTAATACTTACATGCTTCCGCTTTAATTTGTTTCTTAAACTGTTCTAAGTATTATGAAACTTGTTAAAACCTAACATTCATGACCAATATGAGTTGATAATTAGAGGTTTATCATCAATGAATAATAATGATAAAATAATTCGATTATTCTAAGAATACGAATGAAGCTATAGTAAAAGAGTGAATTGAAGAAAATAAGATTTTCCTTAGCTTTTGATGTAAACAGGGTTGAATTTAGAGAATAAGGTGCGTCTTAACTTTTGACGTTGTCTTGGTTGAATTTCGGAATTCAAGGGATATAAAGGAAATCTTCGAAATCTAAAAGATTTGATTCTTCGGCGAATAAGGAAATTAAGATCTCTATAATTAAATGCGGTCATCTGTCTCGATTGCTTTGTCTGGTATTTCCACTATAAATGAACTTCTTCCGTTCCATTATTTTCCACCACTCCCATTTTCTATACTTTAATTCATTCTTCCAGATCATCAGGTAATATGCTTCTTTCAGTTTTAATTCTGGATATATTCCCGACTTTCGTATCGATCATTCTCCTTTTTCATCTACCACCGGAGGAATCTGTTTACTTCTATTTTTCCCTTGGAGTTATAATGTTTTTAATTCTCCCGTGTCTTTATATTGTTATTCGCATAGACATACATGGTTTATGATTTTTCTTGTTTGCTGCGATTTATACTCCAATTTGTATTTCGAGGCTCCATGTTTTTTTTGTTTTCTCCCCGACCTGAAGTAAAGCGATTAGGACGTCTCAAATTCGTACGTATAAAATTTCGAATGAACATAACTTAATGTTCTAAGTGGAAAGGAATGGTAATAGCAAGATTTAATTTGTTAAATTACCAGAAGTTACGGAAAAGACAGAACCATCAAGAAAATATTTTCTTGATATGTTTAGAGGTTAAGTAGAATGAAAGAATCGTGTAACATGGCACATAATGATGGTACTGTGAATCATCACATTCCATTAGAAACTCAGCATGACTTACTGTAATATAATCACGTTGATCAAGTGTCATTATATTATACTAACTCATGCATCAGTTCCCAACATTACTTCAATAACATTCATATTTTAAGCTCGAAAGTTTACAGAATATAGAAACTAACAGTTTCTATATGATGTAATACTGATAGCAAGAAGAGATTAATGATTTCAGATATGAATAGTTATAAAAATATCTCCAGAAATATGGAGGATATTTATAATGAAAGATACGATAATATCTCGGAATATCTAAGATCATAGGATGATAGAAACTATTGTCTGCAAGGGTTTAGAGTAAGGAGCAAGATATTCACTGAAGACTTTAGCAGACATTGAATCATTTGTATTCTTTGAAGTCAAACTTATTCTTTGTGATTTATCCACGGCTTTCTTCATAGTTTTACATAATCTGCTTTTCGGTACCAAATTTTCTATTGAATGTTTCCAATATAATGATACACAGGAAGCACGAAGAGGTATATAATTTCGGACAAGAATATTTATGAAAATATCCTCAGAAATATCGAAGATATTGATGATGATATTTTGGAATTTCTAAGTTCGATGGTTGATGAAGAAAGATTTTTCCGCAAGATTTTTAACATGACTTCGGAGCAAGATATTCTCTAAAGATTTCAACGGAACCAGAATTACCTGGATTCTTTGAATATAGGGTTTGGTCCTTGTATTTGTCCTTGGTCTCCTTCATGGTTAACTTTATCCGTTTTCCAGTTTCAACGTTTCTGAGCTTTTCCAACATATTATTCTTTATCATCAAGCTTTCGACGGCTAAGGTCGTTTACGGTTGCCTACAGTTTCTGCTGTTTCATTCAGCTTTTTCAGCATTCAGAGTATCGATTCGTAAACTAGGTGCCTTTTCAAAATTTCAGAATTGAAGATCGTAATTCTAGGAGATAATGGTTATATGTATACATATAACTATTGATGTAGAAATGCTACGAGATTCGAAATACTGATTGCTGATTCCCGGTAATTGGTATGACAATTATTGTTACAGGGTATAGATGAATACAAGATGGGGTTTCAATAAATATAATGATTTTTCGGAAAGTCCAAATTCATTGAAGTTGCTGGTAATTTTACTGCTAATGTGGAAAAATATAAACGGTTCTCCGGTAATGATGACGACATGCAAACTTATATATTGAGGTTATAATAAGGCTAATTCGAATGGAAGTTGAAGTTGATTTGTTGAAGCTGTGATAAAATTGGCTAATTTGAAAAAGAGTTGCAATGTTATTTTCGGTAATAACATTGCCAAAGGAGCTAACACAGACACGTTTTAAACTGTTACTTGGGGTCCGGGAGTCTTCAGGTGCATAACTATATGCGTCAATCTTTTCTTCCATAGATGAAGTGCGGTTGGTTCATCCTTTCAATTGAGGTGTTTTCAAGGATCATGAAAGGTTTGAACGCAGAATGTAATCGTGAAGATACAAATGATGTTTTAGACGAAATCAAGTGGCAACTTGAAGAATTGTTTAGTTTCATATGTTATAATCAATATTTTAATTCATTTTAATTATCCAATGTTATTAGTCCACAGTCGATAGTCCACTGTTGACAGTGCAATCATTCATATATAGTTTAATATATAATATTTGAATTAATTAATACATGTCGTGACCCGTATACGTCTCAGACTCGATCACAACTCAAACTATATATATTATTATAGAATCAACCTCAACCCTGTATAGAGAACTCGATCATTACTGCATATAGAGTGTCTATGGTTATTCCAAATAACATATATAAATGCGTCAATATGATATGTCAAAACATTGTATACGTGTCCCGATATTTAAAGTGCGTAAAATAAATGCAGAAATTGAATGATGATAAATAAAGTGCGCTAAGTAAATAACAGAAATTAAATGACGATAAATTAAATGCGTAAAGTAAATAGCAGAAATTAAATAACGATAAATAAAATTGCGATAATTAAATTGCGATAAATAAACTGCGATAACTAAAATGTAATCAGTTAGCTAGGAACAGTTAGCTAGGAACAGTTAGCGTGGATTCTTAGCAAAATTTTAATTAGTTAATTCATTTGTTTCTAACAACTTTTATTTTGTCCAATGTTTTCTTCATTATGCCACTTGTTGGATTGTGATAAATCAAAATCCAAATATGAAATTGAATAAAATAAAATAAAAATGGTTATTCTGCGGTGAACGAATTTGTATCTCTATAGATGTAAGTAGGATAGTAAATGGATGTTGAATCAGATTCGAAGAATATACAGTATAACCTATTAAAGTGAAATCTAAATATTCCTCGGGTATTACCTACCCGTTAAAATATTTTCACCATTAACAGTTTATACGAAAGAATTTTTTTTTTAATTACAATCTTTATGAAAATATACTTACAGATATATTTTCTTCAGATGTATTCATGGATTTAATGAGTTAATATGGTATTAAACTCATTTGCTTTTCGGTTGGAACTAGAATAAATAATCTCTAAAACTTTAGAGATTACATATTCGCCATGTCGAACGAAGATAAATGGGGTAGAACGATACGTAGAACGAAGATCATACTCAAAGTACAGATGATGATATTGAAGCATGGATTGTTGATGGTACTGGTGCTGTTATTGATGATGTTGTTGGTGCCGGTGTTGTTGCTGAAGCTGGTACGTTTTGCACCATATTTTCCAAGGCTACAACTCGGGCGCGAAGCTCGTTGACTTATTACTCCAGGATGATTGTCAGTTCGGACGAGTGGATGAATAAGATCTAGAATTATAGATATTACGAAATCGTTTCGAGCTATTCTGAAAATGAGGGTGAAAATGGTGTTTCGGACAGGTTCATCGGTAAGTGCTTCAGGTTCTTCACCAATAGGAGAATTCAGTTGATGGAAAGGATTGCCTTCTTCGTGTCTCCATTGATTAAGTCGACTACGAACCCATCAGATGAATTGGGGATAGCTGATTGGTTGATTCATGCCGATGACGCTGTTTTGGGAGCTTAGGTGAACATCTATGTCGGAATAGCTGTCGGAATAACTATCGAAATAGCTATCAGAATCTGAGGGACTCGAACTGGTTTAGGGATTCATCCCGTACGATCAGATGAAGGATTTTCGATAAGAAATAGATTATAGGATATAGATTAGTACTCTGCAGTACATGATTTACATATGCATATATAATGCTAAAATCCCATAAGTTACGGAGGAATCTACGGAAGTTGTCAGGCATCGTAACAATAACAGGTACACTAAGATATGAATTAACAGATATGCTAAGATATAAATTTTTTTTTTTTTGCCTATACACTAATCATGCATTTTAATGCAATAAGATGTGTCTAGACTAAGGATGATAAGCAAGTGATTCTCTAAGAATGATAAGAAGGAAATTTTCGACACAAAATGATAAGCAACCTTTTGACATGCAGACACGGTCAAAGTCCAGACTCACTAATGCATCCTAACGACTTATCAGTTAGACACACTAATGCAGACCCGGTTCACTAAGACCACCGCTCTGATACCAACTGAAAGGACCCGTCCTAATCCATCCGGACGAAGTCCATATCGATTATAAACGATTCACAACAGTTAATTACATCGCGAGGTACTTGACCTCTATATGATACATTTTACAAACATTGCATTCGTTTTTGAAAAGACAATCTTTCATTATATCAAAAGTTGACGACATGCATACCATTTCATAACATATCTTACTATAATTGAATTAATAATAATCTTGATGAACTCAACGACTCGAATGCAACGTCTTTTGAAATATGTCATGAATAACTCCAATTAATATCTCTAAGATGAGCAAATGCACAGCGGAAGATTTCTTTCGTACCTGAGAATATATATGCTTTAAAGTGTCAACCAAAAGGTTGGTGAGTTCATTAGTTTAACATAAATAATCGTTTCATAATTTTAATAGACCACAAGATTTCATATTTTCATTTCTCATAAACATACGTCCCATGCATAGAGACAAAAATCATTCATATGGATTGAACACCTGGTAATCGACATTAACAATATGCATATAAGAATATCCCCATCATTCCGGGATCCTCCTTCGGACATGATATAAATTTCGAATTACTAAAGCATCCGGTACTTTGGATGGGGCTTGTTGGGCCCGATAGATCTATCTTTAGAGTTCGCGTCAATTAGGGTGTCTGTTCCCTAATTCTTAGATTACCAGACTTAATAAAAATGGGCATATTCGATTTCGATCATTCAACCATATAATGTAGTTTCGATTACTTGTGTCTATTTCGTAAAACATTTATAAAAATTGCGCATGTATTCTCAGCCCAAAAATATAAAGGGTAAAAAGGAAAATGAAACTCACCATACTGTATTTTGTAGTAAAAATACATATAACATCATTGAAAAAGTGTAAGGTTGGCCTCGGATTCACGAACCTATATCAGTTGTATATTTATTAACACGTATAATTGTAATCAAATAAATTTACATATTATTATCATTGTTATTTTAGTAATTTATATGATTTATTAATACCTTAATTAACTATTTTTATTTTATATACATTAGATACATAATTAGTATTTATTATAAAAATATTAATATAGTTGTGTTATATGTATTAAATATATATATATATATATATATATATATATATATATATATATATTTATGTTTGTATTTCATTTGTTTATCAAAACAGTAGTTCTATTATACTAAGTTAATATTAGTAAAAATAATGATATTAACATTAATAATATACATATGTTAATAATAATCTTATTAGTGATAATAACAATGATATTAATAATAATACTTGCAAAAATATTAATGTTACTGTTTATGATAGTTATTAATGATTTACTAATAATAATAATAATAATAATAATTAATATTAACAACATTATCAATAATAATAATAATAATAATAACAACAAAAACAATGATAATAATAATAATAATAAAGTTACAACATTTGAAGAGAAGATCAATAAAAAGAACACCCACTCCGGGACTCGAACCCTTAACCTCCCGCTAACACCACAACACTCCCATAAACCATTCAACCAATTCAGTTTTTCTGTTGATGTTATCGATCTTTTTCTTTTTATCTTATACCCGTATTTATCTTTATCATCTCGTCTCAAAATCTGGCCCAATGTTCCTTCGGCCCAAGAGTAGTCCAATACCCAAAACAAATTAATTAATTGCTTCATTATTTAACAACTTAAAAAGGATTTAGGTTGTCTTCTGGTTGCTTCATCTTTGACAGCCGCTACCGACGATAAAGAGAAAAAAAATTAAATCGCAGGTTTCAAATTATTACCATCATCGTCGTCACCAACAGATGTATTACTTCTGTTTACCACCGAAACCCTAGCTCCATCAATTTCACCATATAATTCAACTTCACTATAATCATTACTCATGTTCATCATTATCGTGTATCTTAAAATCACTTTCATAATCATCACGATGATTATATCATCATCATTATTGGATCATCTCAGCTCATCACAATCATCATCTCATTATTATGCGTCACTGTTTCATCATCTAGGTGTTGTGATTAATCAAACAAAATCAAAAGCATAGCAGCGGTTTTGAGTGGATTTTGAATAACCTCAATCCTTTAGCAGCGTAGCAGTTGTACCAGTTGAACATCAGATGGTTATCGTGGTTTTTGTAGAAGAGAGAGAAGAGAGAGATATATATAGAGAGAGAGGTTTACGGTGGTGGTTCTTGGTTTACTAACCGAAATAGAATACCTAAGCAGCTGCAGCTGCAATAGTTACAATGAACCGTATCATTATCGTTATCTTTGCAGTTTAGTTTTCGATGTGGGTTTTTGGTTGAGGTTGATTTGTCATCGAAGAAAAATAGTATCAGGAGGTGGTGTTCATCGTTGAAGCTAAAACAAACGGTTATCAAGTGGGGTTAATGATGGAACCGATGGTGGTTGTTTAATGAAAATGGGGTCACGATTGTTGTGGTTTCGATCACAAAAAAAAATGAAGTATGTGGTGGTTGAATCGTGAATCAGAATAAGAAAAAAAAATAAAGAAAGATGGTGCGATGGTGGTTCTTGATGGTTGTGGTTTTATGGTGTTCACGAAGGAGAAGAGAAGAGAGATTGTGAGGGTTGTCAAGGTGATAGTTTATGGTGATTATGGTGGCCGCCGGTGGAGGTGAAGGTGGTGATTAAAGGTGGTGTCGGGTGTTCGATGTTGAAGTGGGTCTCGACACCAAATAGAGATCAACAATAAATAACGATGAAAATGGTGGTTTTTGATTCATGGTGGTTTAAAAGATAGTGCTCCGGTTATGGTGGTGGTGACCAGTGAGATGGTGGCCGATGAAGTGAGGTCGATTGTTGTGAGGTTTACAAGAGTGGTGGACTGGGTTAATCATGTTTATACATATACATATATATAGATAGATATATGCCATATATAATTTTAATTACGATATTAATAATAAGTAATAATAATAATAATACTCTTATGACTTGCAAATAATTTGACATGTAACCGAAAGTGAGAGATGAAAAGATGGTTTTGTGGTTTTGTTCAAGTATCAACTTTAAGAATATATATGTACATCTATATGAGGCCAAAGTTGGTGGATATAAGTCATCATTTAGTACACTAATTTGTACTATGCATATGTTTATATAAGGTGATGATTTTAATTTGATATCAACACTTAATTAAAACACTATGTGGTGGAAGATGAGTTGGTTGATTGAACGCATGCATATATATATATATATTAATATAAGTAGTAGAAATAATAATGGTAAGTGGATCAAGTTGGATAAATAAATAATAAAATATAATAAGTGAAACGTGTAAAATATATTAGCAGCCCTCAAATTTGTTTATTTATACCGACACTTTTTACGGATGTTATATCGTGGTTCATTGCTAAACAGTTAATATATAAAAGTGTTCCTAAAAATTCCAAATTTTTAAATTAAATTCCTTTAATTATTTCAGTCATTATGGTATAAAATTCGATCATTAACTATTAAATAAAAATTACATTAGTTATTCACTCCCAACCCCAAGTAAAATATAAAAAGTTTTAAAATTCAACACATAGTTCCTAAATACACTTTTAATAAGCCTAAAATTTATAGAACGCATTTTCGGATCACCATTTATTTTAAAATCACATAAGTTCCTTTTTAACTCATTTACTATCTATCGAATGACAATTGAGCGTTACCGTCGCTCATTAAACCACTTCGAAATCACAAAATATATACATTATTTATATATATACCCTTTAAATAATAATTATTATATATTATTATTATTTTTCAACATCGATTATAACAATTACAATATATAATATTTCATTTCATAATATACATATATATTTATATATATACATATATATATTTAATTATATGCATACCTATATATTATATATTAAATTAATAATATTAAATATACTGATTCTATTTTTTTTATATTTATTTCCAACAATTAAATCATATATTATTTCAAATAATATTTCAAATAAAATTGTATATATCTAATTACAAATTAGTTGTTCGTGAATCGTCGGGAATGGTCGAAGGTCAATTGAATATATGAAATAGTTCAACTTTTTGAGACTCAACATTACATACTTTGCTTATCGTGTCGAAATCATATAAAGATTAAGTTTAAATTTGGTCAAAAATTTCTGAGTCGTCACACTTTCACCAGAGGGCTGACCTTTTTACTAAGGCATTTGATAAACCTAGGTTCTTGCTACTACTAGAGATGAATGGCATTGTTGATCGAGACAAAGTAATTTCGGATGTTGATTGTGAGGGCTAATCAAACTTTTAGACTTTGCATGTAGGATGCATGACATATAGTTTTTAGTTTTTATTCTGTATTGCATATTTATTTTTGCTTACTGTCTGCATTTCCTTGCATGATTTCTGTCATGTTTGCATGCTAGTCTGTAGTTGTTTTCTGTTTTCCTTTTTTAAAATCCTAAAAGACAAAAAGATTTTATGTTTTAGTATTTTAGGGGGAGTATATGCTTCAGCAGAAAATACCTAAAAAGTGAAAAATGCCTCACCAGAAAATCTTAAAAAATTGAAAAATCCGAAAATGAGCTTGTTTTGATTAATATGAGGGAGAAGAAGAAATTACTGTACTGAGAATTGATATATTTGATTAGTAAGGACTGATTTGAATGTTTATGTTTATCTGTTGTGTGATGTACTGATAGATGTGACTTATGAATTCTTGATATTAGACAATCATAATAAGAACCATAATCATCTAAGAATCAGAAGTCATGGACGATCTGTAGTGTTTGAAGGTAGTCACCTAATTATCTCCAAAACTGTATCTAATGAAAATTGTTGAGGATCTCAACAGTCAGTTGAGGGTATCCCCTATCATAATTGATAATCATTAGAGAAAGTTGGTGTTGGATGTCCCCAAGCAATATTCAACGTTGCTCTACCAATTCAGCTTCACAGCTATGAATGGGACATTCAATAGATCATTTAAGGGGTTGAGGATTATCTGTTTGGCTGGTGCATACCACGTTGTCACGGGCCTAAGACTTTATAATCGAAACTAAACCCCGATAATATCAGAGAAAATTAGTTTATGTCGAAGTAAGTGTCCCTTCTCACTTAAGGTCGAAAAGTATAATTCTTTATTGCGGGCCGTTCAAGCATCTAAGGGAGAACACCTTTGAGTGATCTGAGCACACAATAAAGAAACATGAGGTCATGCATAAAAATAGAAAATCCATTCATGATGGCGTTCAAAATCAATATATCAAAAGACAATGATATGCTGAAAAAGGAAATATCAAAAGAAAATCAAAGTCAAAAGTAACTGGCGTATCAAGATGGCAAAGTCCTGAAAGTTTGAATGCTGATTCATAATGTGCTCATAAAGAACTCAGATCATTCTTTGTGTGACGCTCTCGCGCAGCTTGAATTGTTTAATCAGGACGTTCACTCTGAACTATCAAGATTCTTCCCGTCTGTAATCTAGAGTTATATCCATTAAGACTGTAAGTTGGAAAGATACTTACCAAGATATACTGTGACAACTCGGAAATTTTTGACCAAATTTAAATTTAATCTTTAACATTTCTGACACGATAAGCAAAGTCTATGAAGTTGAATCTCAAAATTTTGAATTATTCAATTACCCTTCGATTGTTCTCAACGATTCGCGAACAATTATATGTAAATAGGTACATATACTATAACTTGAAAACATAACAAAATGTTAAGTAAATGATACTGTGCATTAAACTTATTGGTTTAAATATCTATTTGAATATATATGATAAGTTGAAATATTTATTATTAAAATTAATTATAAATAACTTCCAATGTGTATTTAAAAACTGATTTATGTATATTAAAAAGATATATACATATATATATAATTTCAAGTTATTTAGTAAACGATAGTAACATTCATTTATTGATTCAATTGATATTTAGATAAGTTAACTAAAGCGTTTAAGATGAACCAGTAAAACACAAATTTACTACAGTATTTTTAAATTGCTACAGTATCCAAAATGCTACATTGTCTTCGAAAATCACTATTTGCTAAAGTGAAATTGACTTTGCTACAGTGAATTGCTACAGTAACTGTGCTACGGTAAACCACTATTTCAAAATAAATAAAAATATATATATATGTATATGTATATACTACGAGACGATAATTTATAGAAGCAAATAACCAAAACACTTAATTGATTAAAGCTACACTTAGAGTGACATAGTTATCAATGATTAAGTTTATATTTTGACAAAGGTACGAGTCATGAAACGAAAAGTACTAGTTTTCTCAGCGTACGAAAGGGCGTTCGAAAAACCGGAACCGGGACATAAGTCGAGTGACAACGTACGACTTACCGGAACAAAAATTACAAGTCAACTATGCATGTGAATTTAATATAATATATAATTAATTATATAAATTAAATATATTATATTTATAATTAAAAAATATGTCGATAAACTAGAAGTTAAAAGATCATGAGCTGGAAATCCATCCCATGCGATCGCATGGGAAATGGTCTTGGAGGCCATGCGATCGCATGGCAGTCCTGGACAGGCCACACCTATAAAAGCTCGAGATATCTGCCTCTGTTTCGATTTAAAATTACTCCGTAAGTAATTATTTATTTATTTAATTATTATTATTATTATTATTATTATTATTATTATTATTATTATTATTATTATTATTATTATTATTATTATTATTATTATTATTATTATTATTATTATTATTATTATTATTATTATTATTGTTATTATTATTATTATTATTATTATTATTAAGATTAATATTATTATTAATCTTAATATTATTAGTAGTAATATTATTAATTAGTATTATACATAAAATACTACGACGAGGTCATGAGCGTATCACTTTCAAAATAGTTTTATGAGCGGGATAAAGCTAAGGAAATTATGGGTTATTGCCAAGGAGGTTATGGGTAATGTTCGGGGGTATATTTGTGAATTAAATCTAGTATTTATCATCTCCGTTATGTCTACGTACCTTCCTACAATATTAAATCACAATATTGATATGTAAGCATTTATATCTTATCTATTATATATTAATAGTGTATCCATGTCTAGTGCGCGAATATATATTTATACATACTTGTATACTAAATTTCGTCGTTAAACAGTTTATAATGAATCACGAATTAAATACATATATTACTGGTAAAAGGTATATGATATACATGTTTTCGGAAAGCTGGCGAAAAATCAATAACTTTTAATTTAGATATCGAATAAATTCGATGAACGGATTAAAAGATATGATCAACTGAATTATGATTGACGTTAATTGAAATTGCTTTTGAATCTGCAATTAAGATTTAAACAAATTGTTTACGAGATTGATAAATTCGATTTTTGAATATTACCAACCGAGCAAATGAATCCTTATATAAGGTACGTCTCGTTTTGTTAAACAACTGTCAAAATTGACTTTTTGAAACGACTTTGGATAACTTTTGTATGTCGATCTCGAGCATTAGGATTGTGATACACTATGACCTGACCTAGCTTGATAGACATTTATTGACCAACATATGTTCTCTAGGTTGAGATCTACGATTAATTGGTAATCCGAGTTTCGATCATATTTTGGTGAACGACTTTATATGCTGCTAAGGTGAGTTTCATTGCTCCCTTTTTAATTGCTTTTGCAATATATATTTTTGGGCTGAGAATACATGCAATTTATTTTAAACGCAATGGATACAAGTACATACTTAATTCTACACTGAGTTTGAACCAAAAATTCGTTAGCTTTGGTAACTAGTAGCTGCCAGTACATAGGATATAGACTGGTGGGCGCGAATAACATTATATGCATCCATAGGGCTTGACATCCCCGTCCGAGCTAGAGCGCTAGCCTTTTAACGGACGTGTGTTTTTTGAGTTTAGGACACGTTGGTTTGTGTGTATTAAAACGAATGGGGTATTTATCATTATAATGTTAAAGCTTAGTTACCAGGGTGCTCTGTTACGTAGAATCTATTGACAAACTTTTGATAAACGTTTCTGGATGAAACAACTGAAATCTTGTGATCCACTTTTATATACAGATTATACGAAACACTAAAACTATGAACTCACAACCTTTGTATTGACACTTGTTAGTATGTTTATTCTCAGGTTTCTAGAAGTCTTCCGCTGTTTGCTTATATGTGATACAAGCTATGTGCATGGAGTCATACATGCTTTATTCAAGAAAACTTTGCATTCACAAAATCATCACCGTGTATCTTATTTTGACTTCATTGTCAACGGATGTATTATGGTAAACTATTATTTATGGTGATTGTCTATATGTAGAAATCATCAAACGTTGAAAACCTTAGAAATTGATATTCATTTATTGTGTACCTTTTGAAAAGAATGCAATGTTTACAAAACGTATCATATAGAGGTCAAATACCTCGCAATGAAATCAATGAATGATGTGTTCGTCCATATGGATTTGGAGCGATCGTCACAGTTGGTATCAGAGAGTTGGTCCTAGCGAACCAGGTTTTGCATGAGTGTGTCTAACTGATAGTTGTTAAGATGTATTAGTAAGTCTGGACTTCGACCGTGTCTGCATGTTAAAAGTTTTGCTTATCATTTCTTGTCGGAAATTACATTATTATCATTTTTAAGTCTAGACACGTTTTCCTGCATTTATTGCATAAATAGTGTAAAGTCAAAAATTCATATCTTAGCGTATCTGTTACTGTAAACTTTTCCTGACATCTTCCGAAAATTTCTCCGTAATTTACGGGATTTTGGTATTATATATACATATTTAAATTATGTATTGAAGAGTACCAATCTAAATTTTATAATCTATCTTATATCAAATTCAATTCCCTGATTATATAAGCTGGATCACGTATCTAGTTCAAATTCCTTAAACTCCGACAGCTATTCTGATATGGATATTCACCTGAACTCCGAAGGCAGTGTAACCGGAATGGATCAACCAATTAGCCATCACCTATTCTGGATGAATTGGGGATGGGTTCGTAGCCTACTTAATCATTGGAGAGAAGAAGAAGGCTATCCCTTCCATCCACCACATTTCCCTCTTGGCGAAGAACCTGAAGCACTTACCGGCGAACCTGTTCGTAATACCATTTTCTCTCTCATCTCCAGAATATCTTGTCATGATTATATACTCTCTCAAATTTTGGATCTTATTCATCCGCTCGTCCGAACCGCCAATCATCCCGGTGTAGTAGAAGAAGTCAACGAGCTTCGCGCTAGGATAGTGGCTTTGAAGAATATGGTGCAAAGGTTACAAGCACCAGCAGTAGCACCGACATCAACAGTACCACCGACAACAACACCAACAGTACCATTACCACCACCAACAACATCCGCACCGCAAGCCTCAACATCATAATATGTACCTTGAACATCAACGTCATACGCATCGTAGCTACCAAGAAATACCAGCAACAATAACCGATGAAGTATTAACTCATTTCTCCTGAAGAAATTTTATGTATATTTAATCAAAATAAATCTTTTCGTACTAAGCTATTACGTGTGAATCTTAACTGGTAGGTACTAATCGGTTAGTTCATATTACTAATATGCAATGATGTACATCCTTCCTTAACAACTTAACCATTGTTAACTACAATCTCTGTTTCAACCCAATGAATTCCATTTCATAATAAACCAAGTGTATTAATCAATTACATAATTGATTTTACATTTTCAATTTCGATATACTCGAAACTTTCCAGAAAACATCATCTGTGCCTTGTAAAGTTCACAAAAATTCCACGAGCACCAACATCCTTCACCGAGGAATATCAATAAGAATTGATGGAATTTGACAATCTTTTAAAGAAACATGTTCTACATTTTAACAAGTTCATAAAACCCATTTCATGAAGATAAAGTAAGCGGAAGCATGCATAGATCATGTTATATTTTAACCATTTTAAAAGACAAATTCCATAAATATATCAAGTCTTGAATAATATGCTTACATACAACAAGTGGATTTAGAGTTTTACCTCCTCAAAAGTTTGAGGGTTGTGGTTCTAAATGGATGAAGATGAAGATGAAGATGTTGATGAACTAGCCTCTTACTTGAAGCCTCAAGTTAGTGATACCCACAAGCAACCAATAATCAACACCACCTTATGTATGGTTAGGATTTTAAACACCAAAATAACTAGCAAAAATCAAATGAAGAAGCCTTCTTCTTCTTCCTAAAATTCGGCCAAGAAAGGGAGAAAGGGAGAGATTTTTGCTTGTTCAAAATGCTTGTTCAAAATGTGTGTGTGTAAGAGTGCAAGTTCAATGCATGTAGGTAGAGTGTATTAAAAACCACAAAAGCAAGCATGGGGTGGCTTTCTTGGAGTCCCAAAACCGCCACCCCTTCATCATTTATTATTATTATTTTTTTTTTTTTTTGCTTTTCTCCATTTATTTAAACATCTAGTTTACATGCACATGCAAGTTTTATTTAAATACTTGCACATAATTTTTTTTTTTTTATCTTTATAACCACTTATAAAGTTACTTGCACATTTATATATAATTTCATAAACCAATTTATAAAATTATAACACACATATAAGTTTAATCATATAAATAATTAAACTTGCACTCATAATTATCCAAATAATTATTTCAAGCATTTTATCTTTAGAAAACCAATTTCTAAAGTCTAAGTGTCAAGTATTTATTTTAAAGATCCACTCATTAAAATAAATACATAAAAGTGTTGACGGCTTGTTATTTAGGTATGACCCGACTTGGATCATAACATCTTAGCCACATTAGTTTAATATGTCTCTCGGGCATACATAGTACCTTCAAGAATAAATAATGAAGTATTGATTTCATTAGTGAAAAACTCCGCAAAGATTATGTAATCTTTAATGTTTTAGAGATTATTCATTTCTAATTCAAGCCAAAAATCAAATGAGCTTACTATGATCCGAATTACATTCGAAGAAAATATACATACAGATATTTTCATAAAGACTGTAATGAAAAATTCTTTTGTACAAAATATTACTTGTGAAATCTTTAACGGGTAGGTAATACTCGGGAAATATATAAGTTCACAATTAATATGTTACACTGTACATTCTTCAACTTTGATTCAAAAATTATTAACAATGCTCACAACGATATACAATCATTTTCATACAAATTCAATTACATATTCTGATATTGACGGATCAGAATCCAAGTCATAACTCTGAACCGGTGAAATCATTCTTAGATCTCTACATCTTTTAAAGCTATACTTTGACTTCAAAACTGTGAAAGATCCTTTGGTATTGTTTTTACCAAAAATAACCTTGCAATTCCTTTTCAAAGTATCCAGTTTTACCACACTTTCAACCAGTCAACTTCAACTTTTCAGATTAAGCCTTATTGTAACCTTGATATATACGTTCTTGTTACTGGGGAACCTTTTATGTTCTACCACATTAGCAGTAAACTTACCAACAACTTCATTGATCTTTGACTTTCCAAAAAAATCATTATATTTATCGAAACCCCATCATTTACTCATCTGCATCTTATAAGAAGAATTGTCTTACCAATTACTGGGAATCAGCAATCAGTATTTTGAAATCTCACAGCATGTGTACTCCAACAGTTATATGTGTACATATAACATCTATCTCCTATACTTACGTACTTTGAATGTGAAGTTTCCGAAAAACACCTTAAACCGCGAACAAGTTCTCAAAATTTTCAAAAGTACTGATGAAGCAGCAAAAACTGTAAATGACTTTAACGGTAAAAAGTTTGATGATAAAGAATAGTGTGTTGGCAAAGCTCAGAAAAAGAGAAGGTTTGGAACTGGAAAACGAATTGAGTAAAGTATGAAAGAGGCTGTGAATAAATCACAAAGACTGAACCTACCTTCAAAGAATCCAAATGATTCAGTAACTACTGAAACCATTAGTAAGAACCTTACTCCTCATTCTAAAACTTCACAGAAAGATTTTCCGCATCATCCTCTGATATTAGAAATTCTAAGATATCATCGTATCTTTCATTATAAATATCCTCGATATTTCTAGAGATATCTTCATAACTATTCTTATCTGAAATCATTCATCTCTTCGAGCTATCTGTATTACATCAAAAAAAAACTATTTTAGTTTCTAAATTCTGAAACTTTCAAGTTTAAAATATGAATGTTTTGAAGTAATGTTGGGAACTGAAGCATGAATTAGTATAATATAATGACACCTGATCAACGTGATTATATTACAGTAAGTCATGCTGAGTTTCTAATGGAATGTGATAAAGGTTCACAGATCCCACACTCATCATGAACCATGTTACATAACTCTTTCATTCTATATAATCTCTAAATATATCAAGAAAATATATTTCTTGATGATTCGGTCTTTTCCGGATATTCTGGTAATTTGATAAATCAAGATCGTGCCATTACAATTCCCTTCTTAGAACATTAACTATGTTCATTTCAAAATCCATACCTACGAATTCTGGACCATTATTCGCTTGACTTAAAGTCGGGAAGAGAAAACGAAAGCATGAAGCTCCGAAATATAATGGAAAATATAAAGCCCTATAACAACCCCGAAATTACAAACCGTGTATATCAATGCGTATAGCAACATAAAGACACAGGAGAATGAAAAACACTATAACCCCAAGGTAATGGTAGAAGAAAATAACTTCCTCTGGTGGTAGATGAAAAAGAAGAATGACAGATATGAAAGTAAGGAGTATACCAAGAATCAGAATTGGATGAAGCATTTCACAATCTTTTGGAAGTATGAAATGAAGAAGAAGATGTAGGAGTGGTGAAAATAATGAAACAGAAGTGTTTAATTTATAGCAAAATATCAGACATAGCAATCGAGGCAGATTACGCATTTAATCAAAGAAAATCCTAATTTTCGCAAATTCCGAAGAATCAAATCTTATTTAGATAATGAAGATTTTCTATTCCTTAAATACCGAAAATCAATCGTTACTACGTCAACAGTTAAGGCGAATCTCTATTCCTTCAATTCACTATTTTACGATAACTTCTCTCATATGCTTCGGGTAATTGGATTGTTTTATCCATATTATTCAACGGTAATAAAAATTCTATTTACCAACTCATATTCGTCATGAAAACAATTTTATTGTCAGCCATGACGACCTCACTCAAATTTCGGGACGAAATTTCTTTAACGGGTAGGTACTGTGACAACCTGGAAATTTTTGACCAAATTTAAACTTAATCTTTAACGTTTCCGACACAATAAGCAAAGTCTATGAAGTTGAATCTCAAAATTTTAAATTATTCAATTACCCTTCGATTGTTCTCAACGATTCGCGAACAATTATATGTAAATAGGTACATATACTATAACTTGAAAACATAACAAAATGTTAAGTAAATGATACTGTGCATTAAACTTATTGGTTTAAATATCTATTTGAATATATATGATAAGTTGAAATATTTATTATTAAAATTAATTATAAATAACTTCCAATGTGTATTTAAAAACTGATTTATGTATATTAAAAAGATATATACATATATATAATTTCAAGTTATTTAGTAAACGATAGTAACATTCATTTATTGATTCAATTGATATTTAGATAAGTTAATTAAAGCGTTTAAGATGAACCAGTAAAACACTAATTTACTACAGTATTTTCAAATTGCTACAGTACCCAAAATGCTACATTGTCTTCGAAAATCACTATTTGCTACAGTGAAATTGACTTTGCTACAGTGAATTGCTACAATAACTGTGCTAGAGTAAAACACTATTTCAAAATAAATAAAAATATATATATATATATATATGTATATGTATATACTACGAGACGATGATTTATAGAAGCAAATAACCAAAACACTTAATTGATTAAAGCTACACTTAGAGTGACATAGTTATCAATGATTAAGTTTATATTTTGACAAAGGTACGAGTCACGAAACGAAAAGTACTAGTTTTCTCAGCGTACGAAAGGGCGTTCGAAAAACCGGAACCGGGACATAAGTCGAGTGACAACGTACGATTTACCGGAACAAAAATTACAAGTCAATTATGCATGTGAATTTAATATAATATATAATTAATTATATAAATTAAATATATTATATTTATAATTAAAAAATATGTCGACAAACTAGAAGTTAAAAGATCATGAGCTGGAAATTCATCCCATGCGATCGCATGGGAAATGGTCTTGGAGGCCATGCGATCGCATGGCAGTCCTGGACAGGCCACACCTATAAAAGCTCGAGATATCTGCCTCTGTTTTGATTTAAAATTACTCCGTAAGTAATTATTTCTTTATTTAATTATTATTATTATTATTATTATTATAATTATAATTATTATTATTGTTATTATTATTATTATTATTATTATTATTATTATTATTATTATTATTATTATTATTATTATTATTATTATTAAGATTAATATTATTATTAATCTTAATATTATTAGTAGTAATATTATTAATTAGTATTATACATAAAATACTACGATGAGGTCATGAGCGTATCACTTTCAAAATAGTTTTATGAGCGGGATAAAGCTAAGGAAATTATGAGTTATTGCCAAGGAGGTTATGGGTAATGTTCGGGGGTATATTTGTGAATCAAATCTAGTATTTATCATCTCCGTTACGTCTACGTACCTTCCTACAATATTAAATCACAATATTGATATGTAAGCATTTATATCTTATCTATTATATATTGATAGTGTATCCATGTCTAGTGCTCGAATATATATTTATACATACTTGTATACTAAATTTTGTCGTTAAACAGTTTATAATGAATCACGAATTAAATACATATATTACTGGTAAAAGGTATATGATATACATGTTTTCGGAAAGCTGGCGAAAAATCAATAACTTTTCATTTAGATATCGAATAAATTCGATGAACAGATTAAAAGATATGATCAACTGAATTATGATTGACGTTAATTGAAATTGCTTTTGAATCTTTAATTAAGATTTAAACAACTTGTTTACGAGATTGATAAATTGAATTTTTGAATATTACCAATCGAGTAAATGAATCCTTATATAAGGTACGTCTCGTTTTGTTAAACAACTGTCAAAATTGACTTTTTGAAACGACTTTGGATAACTTTTGTATGTCGATCTCGAGCATTAGGATTGTGATACACTATGACCTGACCTAGCTTGATAGACATTTATTGACCAACATATGTTCTCTAGGTTGAGATCTACGATTAATTGGTAATCCGAGTTTCGATCACATTTTGGTGAACGACTTTATATGCTGCTAAGGTGAGTTTCATTGCTCCCTTTTTAATTGCTTTTGCAATATATATTTTTGGGCTGAGAATACATGCAATTTATTTTAAACGCAATGGATACAAGTACATACTTAATTCTACACTGAGTTTGAACCGAAAATTCGTTAGCTTTGGTAACTAGTAGCTGCCAGTACATAGGATATGGACTGGTGGGCGCGAATAATAGTATATGGATCCATAGGGCTTGACATCCCCGTCCGAGCTAGAGCGCTAGCCTTTTAACGGACGTGTGTTTTTTGAGTTTAGGACACGTTGGTTTGTGTGTATTAAAACGAATGGGGTATTTATCATTATAACGTTAAAGCTTAGTTACCAGTGTGCTCTGTTACGTAGAATCTATTGATAAACTTTTGATAAACGTTTCTGGATGAAACAACTGAAATCTTGTGATCCACTTTTATATAGAAGATTATGCGAAACACTAAAACTATGAACTCACAACCTTTGTGTTGACACTTGTTAGTATGTTTATTCTCAGGTTTCTAGAAGTCTTCCGCTGTTTGCTTATATGTGATACACGCTATGTGCATGGAGTCATACATGCTTTATTCAAGAAAACTTAGCATTCACAAAATCATCACCGTGTATCTTATTTTGACTTCATTGTCAACGGATGTATTATGGTAAACTATTATTTATGGTGATTGTCTATATGTAGAAATCATCAAACGTTGAAAACCTTAGAAATTGATATTCATTTATTGTGTACCTTTTGAAAAGAATGCAATGTTTACAAAACGTATCATATAGAGGTCAAATACCTCACAATGAAATCAATGAATGACGTGTTCGTCCATATGGATTTGGAGCGATCGTCACATATACTCTAATACTTATTTATGAAAGTTTAACTTTCGATTCCGTTTTCCATGACAACTTGAACATAAAGAAGTTAAGGGCCTTGAGATTTACTTCGTGTGACAACTAGTCATCAGGAAAGTCTGCTTTAACTCTAGACCAATCCCCGCGGTAAATTTTGCGCCTATTCGGATAATCCAATATACTCTGAGATCATCCGAGCCAACTAGATTGAAGATTGTCAACACATTGGTAGAAGCCAAAGGCTGATAGGGTTATTTAAAATGCCGTGAGAACCATCCTGTTCAATTTGAATGAAGTACATGGAAAGAGATAACGGAAAGTTACGCGTAATGAATTGACAACATAATAAAAACGCACAATCATAAGTGATGAAAGATTCAAGGATTAATGAACTTAGCGTGATCTAAAAAATCACTGCTCTATAATGTTCAAGTAATTAATGCCAACATGATTGTCGAAGTGTCCAGAATGAATATGTTCATGTTTAATGAGGATTGATATCAGTAATTGCATGGTAATAGACATAGACTGGATAATTGGAAATGAACAACAGAAATTGATTCAATATGTCAGTTCTGATCAATTTTTAAAATTGATTAATCATCTTGCTCACAAAAAGAATGTGGATTTGTATGTCTTGTATATCTGTTCTGTTAATTAGTTTGCATTGTAAACTCAAAATAACAAAAAGATTTTGGTTTTGCATGTTGTTGCATTTCATGATAGAATGTCTTTTATTTGCATGTTTTTAGTTGCATGACATTATATTTCAGAAAAGCTTTAAAGATTTTGTTTATCTTTATTTTCTGATTAATCCTCTGAATGTGCATTAACATCTGACAGAACCTTGTCGAGATCATGATATTGTTGGACACCTAATCCATGAGAAAGAAGTTTGTAGAGATTGTGATTGTTTAAAGGACTCTATATTTTAAGTATTAAGGAAGATAAGTTGACATTACACTGTAGGACTTACCTTTGGAACACAGAATGTTTAGGGTAATAACCTTGGTCAGGTTAGGATTTTTGATCTGCCTAAGTGTTAATGGTCATTTCTTGAAGGTTTTAGTGACTTATGACTCGAATTAAAGTGTTCGTTAGCTTTAAGATTGCCAAACGAGTCGGAATCCTAAGTTTGTGAAAATCTGAAAAATTAGAAATTGCCTAAGTCCTCACACGCACGCTTGATGTATGAACCGTAAGTGTAACCACATGTTTGAGAATTAACCGTATGGATGACCCTAATCAAAATTGTCCTAAGGCAATTGGGTCACACGCACGTGTGATGTAGGTGAGACATGTGTTTGATGGTAGATCATGTGATCAATCGCACGGTTGATCACGAGGGTATAAATAGGGGTGATGAGCACAGATCTGTCACACTTGTCCACCCAACACTTTTTCTCTCTCTAAATTCGATCATCACCGATCAAGTTTTCCTTTGCAACAAATGTTAAGCATCATTAGACGAATCCAGCGCCACCTATTTGGTAAAATTTCATCATGTTTAAGATTCTTAATTTGCTGTTTGAATGCATCGAAACCCTTAGGGTTATAAATTGAATTTTGTGTAATTTGAGCTTGTTTTGAACTGAGTTTGCTATTATTTTGTGTTAATCGGAACCTTATTATGCTATTGTGATGTAAATCGGTCCATAAAACGTTTGATTATGTGATTTTGATGATTTAAAAAGGCATTTAATATCGGGTTTCATCAGACATGCACGAGTGATATCACTTGCACGCGTGAGACATGACTCGAACGAGTCAGTACACGGTTGATGATCAACCGTGTGGACCCTTAAGGTCATTCATTTGTCCTGTTTTGTTGATCACTCGTTTGCAAAAGCTGACACGTGTGATTACACGCACGAGTCACCACACGATTGATTCACTCGCTTAGAATTTCTACATCAGCCGTGTACCCTGTCTGAAACCATATTACTGCTTAAAAGTGTCAACAGTGACACGAGTAACTGTATCACTCGCACGGTTGATCCCTCAGCTGTACGTGTGACACTATCACCTGCACGTTTCATTCTGTATAACATGATTATGACACCTTGATGCAAGTGCTTTGATGCTTTATGTTGATTGTTTCATATATCTAACATCTCTGTTTACGTTTCAGTTCTTGTTAAGTTATCAACAAATGGCAGAACAACAAGTAAATGTTCTGGTGGCTAATGTTGAAGGACAGAGGGAGCAATAAGCTTATCCTCAAGCTAATCCCGTCAACCCACCTGCTCAACAAGAGATTCCGCTAGAGATGGGCAAACACAACAATCAAGTTTCTCTTTATGACACTACACTGGAAAGAGGCTCTCACTTTAAGGAGATTGTTGAATTCCTTAAGAGATCAAGGATTCACACTGCTATTTCCACTGATTGCACTGCATACTACAGTCATCAGAGAGAGTTCTGGAGATATGCTATGCTAGATGTTGATGAATATAAGCTTGTGAGTAAGATTTAAGGTCATGACGTTACTGTTTCTAAAGATGTGATCAGAAGGATTTTGGGTTTTAATGATGGAAACTGCTCACATATGACTATCAGTAGAGAACGAATCCATGGTTGTTTTAAGAGATGTGCTTACTCTGGTCAACTAATTGGCAAATCTGAATTGGTGAAGACATGTCTGCCACCACAGTTTAGATATCTTGCTCATGTGATCATGCACTGCTTGAGTGGATGCAAATCAGGCTTTGATAAGTTGAATGAAAAAGTACAGAGTATGTTTGTGGCACTAGTCTTGAAGGCACCATACGATTTCTCAGGGTTTGTTCTACACTACTTTAAAGCGAACCATTTCAGTTCTTCCCAGAAATATCTGATATATGCACGTTTTCTACAATTGATCATTAATGATGCTGCACCTGACCTACCTAAGATTGAAGAAGATATTATTCACCTTTTACCGATGGCTCCGATTACTTTCCGAAGAATGGAAGAAACGAGAATCAAAGAATTGAAGCCTGAATTTAGCCGAAAGCTCATTTGTCATCTTATCAAGGAGAACTATCAATGCCCAGCAGGTAATGCTTGGAGAAATGAGGATTCAAACTCTAACTACGAAGTTACTGATGAGGAAGGTGAAGGTGATAATCAGAGAGCAGCTGGTAATGTTCAAGGAGGAGATAAGGTTGATGACGAGGTTATCGAGGGTGACGATGAAGCAACTGAGGAAGATGCCAGTTTGATTCAAAGGAAGAGGAAAGGAAAGGATCCTATGCCCGAGCAACCAAAGATGAAGGAAAGAAGAACAAAGTATTCTTATGATACACCTCAAAGATCATCATAGGGAGGTTCTAAACAACAGGTTCCGAGAAAGCCATCCGTGTTTATGAAGGATGCAAGAGCCGCTGTTAGCTCACCTAAACCTGCCACAACATCTCCTCAGGTCACTTCGGATGAATACAAGACTCAGCAAAATCTGTTGATGTCTTTGATCACGAAAATAACCAATTTTGAGAATCAAGCCATTGAAGATAAGAAGCTCAATAATACTAGGATTGAGTCTTTAGCTGATGAAAACAAAAAGTTATCTAACAGGTTGGATCGTCAGAAGGAGAGAACAGATAAGCTGAAGAAGAAGTTTTTGATTGTAAAGAAGAAGAACAGGGAGAAGTTGAAAGCTTTGAATGAAAGAATCGAATAGCTTAACACGGGTAAAACCAAGTTGATAACGGAGAAAGGAGAACAGTATTCTTCTGATTTGGGTGAAGACGTTGAAAGAGATGATGATGAAGAAGCTGGAACTGAGGAACCCTCTTTTGAGATACCGTTAGTGATACCTATTCAAAGTTTTAATGAATACGGTGAGGTCTTTACTGCTGAATATTATATGAATTATTCAAATGTTTTTAATGATGCAGAAAAGGAGGACGTTCTACCAAGTGAGTTTTCGATGGAACAGCTTGCTGCTCTGGCATACGATAGCGAAAACGATACAGAGGATGCAGAGACAGCTGAAGCTGAAAACAAGGCTCTACAAGAAGAGTCATTTGCTAGTATCCCTCCCGAATCAATCCAAAATATCAACTTAAGTGATTTCGATAATGTGTTTGCTGATGAGAAGAGTGAAGATTCTGTTGGTAAGGAAAGTGTTAAAGAGGATGTGATTGTTGAATCCGAGGACGAATTTGTGACAGAATCTGATGATGAAGAAGAAGAAGAAGAAGAAGAAGAAGTTGAGATTTTTATGCCTTCGCTTGCACAATACTCTCACCCATCACTCAATACTTTGAAAGACTTTTTCGATTTGAGTAGTGAGGTGAAAAGAAAGAACTTAATAGATCTAGAACAGGCGAGGAAGGTATACAAAGAACAAGTGAAAGATGTTGATGTGTTAATTGAAAGAAACAAAAAGTTCCGTCATGAGAAACTGCTTGCTGAGAAAAGGAGAAAAGAAACTGAGCTGAAGAATAAGAGACTCCATGCTGAACAAGCCAAGGCTGAGGGATGGAATGAAATAAATGAATGGTTCAAACGAGATAGGTTTAAAGTTAACAGATATGTTGTAGAAGACGAAGTCCGTCAGAGTTGGTGGAAAAAGAATGTCGTTAACCCTGATCAAGTAGACAAGCCAGAACTCGAGCCAAAGTTTGTTAATTTTTATGAGAAAGGAAAGAGAACCAAGAAGTATTCCAAGGGTAAAATACTGAGGTGGGGTTACTTCAAGGAGATTAATTGCTTTGCTATCAAGAGGGAAGGAGGAGTAGATTATATGGATCATCCTAGTCACTTCAAAACTCTACCTTACTTCGAGATTATGCAACTTGCGAAGCTAAAGATGTTGAACGCTGAAGATAGTGACATTTTCCAATGGTTTCAGAGAAAACTAAGATATGAATACAAGATAGGGAAATGGGATATCTTTAGGTCAACAGCCGCTAGATTCTCCATTCATCCAACAAAGAAGAATTCTAAGGGAGGACCTATTCGTGTTGTAAAGTTCCTTCCGGCTAAGTACATGAAGCAATCTTCCTTGATGCCCTTACCCAAGGATATTTGTAAAAACTTCAGATGGTGGTTCTATGATGAATTGTCAGAGGAAGCTGTGATCTTGACTACAATTGAGAAGGATGATGGAAGCATACAGTTCGACAATGTGAGGATTCTAGATCCTATGTAGAGACTCTTCACCGCAATCACATTACGTTTAGAGATGATCGAAAGGAGGAAGCTATGAGATATCAACGTGTGATCGATGTCCTCTATGCGTACCTCAACAGAGAAAGTGATGCTCAGAGTTCAAATCAAGTTCATGCCAGCTGATGTGTGTTGAATACTGTGATGCTAGTTGGTAATTTTTGTTTTGGTTTTTGATGATGATGTATTTTGGAGAGAGAGATAATTTTAAATCTGTAATAACTTTACTAAACTGTTTGTGTTTATGAACTTGAATGGTTTATGGACGTTTACTTAAGTGTAATAGATGTTCTAGGTCCTAGGGGGAGTTGTTGATGCATTTTATGCAAGTCCCTAGACATCTACCCACGTCCATTGCAGGTGCAACAGTTTACAAGATACCATGATCACTCGTTATTATCCTATCTGTGTTTATATGTGGTTTCAGGTACTACAGGAACGCAATAAGGATGTTTGACTATGTTAGACTTAGTCAGACGTACGATTGAAGCATCACTCGTACGGCTGACAGGCTCATACGCACGATTGATGCTGAGCTAAGTCACAATTATAACCTAACAGAGAAGACACGAGTGAGTGATCAACCGTATGGCCGATGAGGCCAACTCGTACGAGTGATGGATGACACGTACGGTTGAGTCAACAGCTGAGGTATATAAAGGTTTATGTTCTTCATTTTAGGTTAAGCCTCTCTCACACACAATCACTCAGATCTGGTTCACCTGATCTGATTCTCTCTCAACCCAAATCACTCCTGGTAGTGAATAATAGCTCTAGGAATTAATCTAATCACAATCATTGTTGTGGTTTGACTAATTTAATCCCAAAAAGCTTCGCATATTCACTTTGATTGGTTTGATTCACTAATTCCGCCATTGTGTGAATTAAACCTGTTGATCTCGAAGTTCCTATTCATGTTTCATCACTTCTCCGCATTCTTAGATATTTTAGAGCCTGTCTGAGCCAAATACATCCCAATGGCCTTTAAAAAATTATACTTTTTGAGATGTATTGCAATGCCAACAATATAAAACCACGCCTTAAGGTTTTTATTTCTCTCTTTAGAATTCGAACGATTAGCCACTGTTGGCTTACCATTGATAACAAGCCAAAGACACATTTTTTGGTAATAATAAAGTGTCAAACTTGAAAGGCTAGAAAAGTCCATTTTTCTTTGTTGATGAGATAGTAATTCCGGAAGAGTATTCCATTGTCCGGAAATTGAAGTCCATAGATGCTGGCGTAGGAAAGGCTGTTAAGGTAACCGACACAGAGAAACGAATTGTGAATCATCTTAAAGAGCTTCGCCTTCCACCCAGATCATATGAAAAGTATGAGGGAATTCTTGTTCTGTGTAAAGTGAGCCAAGAGTGGCCGAGTATTTCTGTGCCAGTACTCCACCAGAAAAACCAGGGTAAGATGCGTTATGATCATCCTAATATATACATATCTGTCTATTTTATGCCATTATTGCTTATATTGCTATATTTTTGCCTTTGTTTAATTTTTGCAGAACAAAAAGAGATGCTTGTCCGTTCTACCATCCTGTCCCTCGATCTTGAGGATGATGTTGAGGTCACAGCTCGTGACAAAACTCCTGCTGAGCTAGAGGCAGAAAGAGTTGAAACTGAGGTTAAGGCTGCTGCTGCTGTCGCCAATGCTGAAAACGAGGGAGAAAGTAGCGGTAGTAGCTCAAACAGTGAGTCTGAACAAACTGATAGTGAACGGACGGCGGAGGACACCACCACCGAGCAGCAAACAACAGGCTCGGTTGATATTACTGGTGAAACGCTCCCCAGCCCTTCTCCAATCAAAAAGACACGCAAGAAAAGTATAGGCTCTAATGGGCAAAAAGTGCTGAGGGAAGCCCTAAGTCAAAACGCAGAAGAAGTATGCCTATATTGCCCTTTCTTGATATTGCATATATCTTTGCTCATAACTGTTATGTTTGCTAACTTATTTACGTTAGTGGTTTTAGCATATTCTGATGATTGCCAAGGAAAGGCTACTGAAGGTGGTGAGCAGAGGACGGTGGAGAACCTCGAAAGTCAAGAGGATGAAATTTTGAAGACTCCTGACCGGAATTTCACCCCATTTAATGAAGCTGAATTTCAGGAGCTGAGGCTGGAATGTGACTCTTCTTATCATTCTCCACCTCCCAGTACCACTATCCCTGCTGTCACATCATCAAATGTTCCTGTACCACTAATTCCTGCTCATTTGGGCGCGCTGCAGGCGTTTATTGATAACCCTGCCACTAAGTGCAATAATCTTTTGACTCTTCTTTAGGTACCAATGATAAAACACCTTGTGCTAACAATTTATTTATGTGAATTGATGATTTTGATCATACCATTCTTCATTTACAGGGTTGTGCTATCCCTGAGCTAAATCCCCACTTTGCCGCTCTCCGTTCTGAACAACTTAGGCAGTCAACTGCTGCATCTGCTATGTTGTTCATGAATCATCTAAGGAATGCTCTTCAATTGCGTCAGCATCAAGAGTCTATTCTTGCATTAGCCCGTACTGAAATGGTTGAAGGTGCAAATGCTCGCAAAAGAGCTATTGAGGTGGAACGTGCCTTGACCAGCACTCAAGAATCATTAAATGCTAGAGAAGTTGAGTTGAAAAGTGCTCAAGATGCTGCTGTTACTCTGCAAGAGGAGAAGGATAGATTAGTGGAAGCTGAAAGGAAAAAGGTTGAGGATGAGCGAATGAAGGTTAGTGATCTGGAGAATCAGCTGAATGCTGAAAAGGAAAAGTCTGCTGAACTTCTCCGCAGGGCGGAGACCGGTGAAGGTAACTTTGTTGAGCTGAAGAAGGGGATACCGGGTGTAATAGCGAAGGTTATAGGATCTCAACTTGTAGGGACTCCCTACAATGATTATGTTGACGCTATAGTCACCCACACCATATCTGATGTTACCAATAAGGTAACCAAACGCCTTGCCCCAAACCAGCCTCTTCCTCCTGCTATCGCTAATCAGATGCGTCCTGGAACTCTGGAGAGAGTCAATGAGACAAAGGACAAACTGGTAAACCTGAAGATTGATGTGTGTAGTAGAGAGGAATCATCTGCCAAGGATGTCCTTGGTGTGAAGTTTACATGAATTCTGTAACAATTTTTGAACAATGTCTGTAATAAACTTATTTGCTTGTCATACTACAAATAAATGTTATTTTTGTTATAATATTTATCTTGATGTGTATTCCAAATACTTTGATTTTTTTGCTAAAATAAATCTGCTTGTGCACTAAGCACATGATAATTTTTCTATGCATAATTGCGTATTGCATAACTGAATAAGACATATTGAAAAGTGTTTGATGCAATTCTTATGAACTTGCCTTGTTCTTCTGAATTAATAACATATCAAATATTAAAATTTTACTTTGCAAATATCATGCCTCCAAATAATTTGCAGGACATTAAAGTCCATTATACGCTTTCTGTCATGAAATTAATAAGGAATAGTTATGAAGTATTTTTGAAGAGTGGTTATGAATTAGTAACCTTTCCGCCATACGCTTTCAGTCATAAAGTTTATGAGGAAGAGTTGTGAAATATTTTGGCCTTCATATATTGTAAGAACTTCATTCATTTTGTGAAGTAAGTTTTTATAATGTTTGTGATGACAAGTTTCTAGTTTTTCATTTTGCCTCGGTGCCTTCTAGTAAAACTTTAACGTTTTCTAGCCGATCCTTTATACCTTTTGCTGGCCGACACAAGAGCATCCGCCATCGGAGGTATAAAAATACTCTCCTTCTGTGGGCAGGATATAAATGCAATGTTTTACATTTGTCACAGGCAACACTTTGCATAAGAAAAAGATAAAATTTTATTAACTGATAGTGAGCAGTACATAAACAAATCATGATGAATTTAGGTGCATCAGGCCTAATTAGTACATTATGACAGTTTGATGTATGCCGTTGTAAACATAGGCATTGTAGCATAACTACAATAACGTAGAGTGAAATGATAAACTTTGCTCTTCATAAAATGCTGAAATTTGTTCTTCATACGCCAAGCGCCTAGCGCTGTTTGGCCTGAACACTTGATCATGGTATAAAAAACTCCTGAACTTCATCATCTCTGAACAATCGATTACGTCTTCTCTGATTTTCTCTGTCCTCTGGCAAATTTGCAAATGCGGATCGTTCCCTAGTTGGTGCCACATACTGTGAATGTATGGCAGCTACTCCGTTAGGAGTCGGAAATCTGATCTCTGCATGAGCGGTGGATGTAATTGCTCCAAATTTAGCCAATGCCGTCCTTCCAAAAAGGACATTAAATTGATAAGTGCCTTCCAAAATAGTGAAATCAATTGTTTCAGTCCTCGGCAATGGGTATGTTCCCATGACAACCTCCAAACGAATTCGCCCCATGGCGTTCACCGGTGCTCCTGTCAATCCTGAAACCTTCAGACTTGTCCGCCTAGCCCTATCCTGCACGTGCCTTGGGAAAGTTCTAAAACAATGCCAATAAATAATATCAGCCTCACTGCCTGTATCTGTGTAGATACGGCTGATGAACTTATTAGCAATTTCTGCTGATATGACCACTGGATGGACGGATAAAGTCCAATTTTGAATTGGTTGAAAGATGATTGGAGCATGTCTCCAGCTGTCCACATTGTTGTTTGACTGCTCACCGTCTTCATAACAACTGTCATTAAACCACACCATCTTAATTACCACATATGGAGTTGGTCCATGCTCCGCTATCCGGTCTTCGTACTAGTTTCTGTTATCTCTTCTGCCATGCTCTTCCCTTCTTCTGTTCTCACCCCGACGACCTCTTTCACCATCATTTTTCTTGTAGTGACCCGAACTTTTCCATGTTTATATATATTAAATGAAATTGTTATTTATATGATTAAGTGTTTCCAACATGTTAAGCAATCAAACTTGTTAAGACTTGATTAATTTAAATAGGTTTCATATAGACAATTGACCATCCAAGTTGACCGGTGATTCACGAACGTTAAAACTTGTAAAAACTATATGATGACATATATATGATTATATATATAGTTAACATTATATTATGATAAGTAAGTATCTCATTAGGTATTTTAACAATGAGTTATATACATAAAATTGAGTTTATTGAATTAAGAAACTCGAAACGATATATATAACGATTATCGTTATAACAACGTCTTACTAAATACATATGAATCATATTAAGATATTGATACACTATGTTTAATAATGATAAATGATAATTAAACATGTCATTAAGTGTATTAACAAAGAACTACATATGTAAAAACAAGACTACTAACTTAATGATTTCGAAACGAGACATATGTAACGATTATTCTTGTAACAACATTTAACTGTATATATATCATACTAAGATATATTAATATATCATAATATCATGATAATGTAATAATTTAATATCTCTTTAGATATAATAAACAATGGGTTAACAACATTTAACAAGATCTTTAACCTAAAGGTTTCAAAACAACATTTACATGTAACGACTAACGATGACTTAACGACTAAGTTAAAATGTATATACATGTAGTGTTTTAATATGTATTCATAAACTTTTGAAAGACTTCAAGACACTTATCAAAATACTTCTACTTAACAAAAATGCTTACAATTACATCCTCGTTCAGTTTCATCAACAATTCTACTCGTATGCACCCGTATTCGTACACGTAAAATACACAGCTTTTAGATGTATGTACTATTGGTATATACACTCCAATGATCAGCTCTTAGCAGCCCATGTGATTCACCTAACAAATGTGAGAACCATCATTTGGCAACTAGCATTAAATATCTCATAAAATTACAAAAATATTAGTAATCATTCATGACTTATTTACATGTAAACAAAATTACACATCCTTTATATGTAATCCATATACCAACGACCAAAAACACCTACAAACACTTTCATTCTTTAATTTTCTTCATTAAATTGATCTCTCTCAAGTTCTATCTTCAAGTTCTAAGTGTTCTTCATAAATTCTATAAGTTCTAGTTTCATAAAATCAAGAATACTTCCAAGTTTGCTAGCTTACTTCCAATCTTGTAAAGTGATCATCCAACCTCAAGAAATCTTTCTTATTTACAGTAAGATATCTTTCTAATACAAGGTAATACTCATATTCAAACTTTGATTCAATTTCTATAACTATAACAATCTTATTTCGAGTGGAAATCTTACTTGAACTTGTTTTCGTGTCATGATTCTGCTTCAAGAACTTTCAAGCCATCCAAGGATCCTTTGAAGATAGATCTTTTTTTCTCATTTCTAGTAGGTTTATCCATAAAACTTTAGGTATTAATGATGTTCATAACATCATTCGATTCATATATATAAAACTACCTTATTCGAAGGTTTAAACTTGAAATCACTAGAACATAGTTTAGTTAATTCTAAACTTGTTTACAAAAAAAAGTTAATCCTTTTAACCTGACTTTCAAAATCAACTAGGTACATGTTCTATATCTATATGATATGCTAACTTAATGATTTAAAACCTGAAAACACGAAAAACAACGTAAAACCGGATATACGCCGTCGTAGTAACACCGCGGGCTGTTTAGGGTTAGTTAATTAAAAACTATGATAAACTTTGATTTAAAAGTTGTTCTTCTGAGAAAATGATTTTTCTTAGGAACATGAAACTATATCCTAAAATCATAGTTAAACTCAAAGTAGAAGTATGTTTTTCAAAATGGTCATCAAGACGTCGTTCTTTCGACTGAAATGACTACCTCTTACAAAAACGACCTGTAACTTATATTTCCGACTATAAACCTATACTTTTTCTATTTAGATTCATAAAATAGAGTTCAATATGAAACCATAGTAATTTTATTCACTCAAAACGGATTTAAAACGAAGAAGTTATGGGTAAAACAAGATTGGATATTTTTACTTGTTGTAGCTACGTGAAAATTGGTAACAAATCTATATTAATCATATCCTAGCTAACTTATATTGTATAATACATATATTCTAATATATTATGTAATATTGGGATACCATAGACACGTATGCAAATTTTTTGACATATCATATCGACCCATCTATATATATTATTTGGAACAACCATAGACACTCTATATGCAGTAATGTTGGAGTTAGCTATACAGGGTTGAGGTTGATTCTAAAAATATATATACTTTGAGTTGTGATCTAGCCTGAGACGTGTATATACTGGGTCGTGGATTGGGTCAAGATAATATATATCAATTTATTTCTGTACATCTAACTATGGACAACTAGTTGTAGGTTACTAACGAGGACAGCTGACTGAAAATATTTAAAACATTAAAACTTATTAAAAATGTTGTAAATATATTTTGAACATACTTTGATATATATGTACATATTTGTTATAGGTTCGTGAATCGACCAGTGGACAAGTCTTACTTCCCGACGAAGTAAAAATCTGTGAAAGTGAGTTATAGTCCCACTTTTAAAATCTAATATTTTTGGGATGAGAATACATGCAGCTTTATAAATGTTTTACAAAATAGACACAAGTACATGAAACTACTTTCTATGGTTGAACAATCGAAGCCGAATATGCCCCTTTTACTTGGTTACCTAAGAATTAGTAAACCAGTCTACTAATTGACGCGAATCCTAAAGATAGATCTATTGGGCCCAACAAACCACATCCGTTGTAGCGGATGCTTTAGTACTTTGAGTTTTTATATCATGTCCGATGGATGTCCCGGAATGATGGGGATATTCTCATATGCATCTTGTTAATGTCGGTTACCAGGTGTTCACCGTATGAATGATTTTTATCTCTATGTATGGGATGTATTGAAATATGAAATCATGTGGTCTATTATTATGATTTGATAATATATAGGTTAAACCTATAACTCACCAACATTTTTGTTGACGTTTTAAGCATGTTTATTCTCAGGTGATTATTAAGAGCTTCCGCTGTTGCATACTAAAATAAGGACAAGATTTTGAGTCCATGCTTGTATGATATTATGCAAAACTGCATTCAAGAAACTTATTTTTGATTTAATATATTCATATTGTAAACCATTATGTAATGTGTGACGACCCGGGAATTTTCGACCAAATTTAAACTTTAATCTTTATATATTTCCGACATGATAAGCAAAGTTAGTTAAATTAAATCTCAAGGATTTTAAAACTGTATTCATACATTCATTTAACCTCGACGAAATTCCAATGATTCACGAACCATTAAACGAACGTAAATGATTATATATGAATACGTGTATATATTATAATTTGATAACGTTAACGAAGTGTTAAGTATAAATACTTTACAATATAGTATTTGATTCCATATGTTTGTCGATGGAATTCTATAGTAAACAATTGATATAGTTTTTAACTGTACGAAAACACTTTTTCATATAACAGGACTTATCTATCTAAACTGCCTTTGAATAAATAAACGTAAGTTGAAATATTGGTTGTAACGTGTATTTAAAACGTGTTCATTAAATATATATGTTTTCAAATTATGTATACGGTAGAAACACCCGCCTAGTGATGCAGTTGATATTTAAAAATGATTAGTACTTTTATCCCTTTAAATTCTTAAAAAGAAAAACGTTACGCGCTAAACTATTTTCCTAAATGAAATAAAAATAAACTTTGGAAACTAAATAGTTTTGAAAAACTAAATGTTATATTGTTAGATGAAAGATTTTGAATACAAATTTATATTTCTAAAAATGTATATATATATATATATATATATATATATATATATATATATATATATATATATTAACCTCGTCATAAAATGTCTTAATTTAAAAAAAAAATATCTTGGTAAACAAAGAGTCACTGATTTATAGAAGCAAATGACCACGACGCTCAAATTTTATGAAATACATTTTTACAAAGTAATTTATTGATGAATAAATCAAATAATTACTAAGGTACACGTCGCGTAACGTAAAAGGCTAGTTTTCCAAATGTACGAAAGTGCGCTCGAAAAACCGAAAGTGGTACATGAGTCGAGTGACAACGTACGAGTCATTTTTGTAAAAATTATATTTTTACTACACACGTAAATATAATATAATATTTAATTAATTCTAAAGATTAAATATATTATATATTAATTAATATATAAATAAAACCATATTACGTATCATATGTATTATATGTGTAAAGGAAGTGTCGGCAAAAATCTAGAGTGCATATGAGCGGTACATCTCGATCATGCAATCGCATGATGTAAACACACAACCCCCATGCGATCGCATGGGGGGTTTGGTGAAGTGAGGTACATAAAGCTCGCACGATCTGGCTCTTTTGTTCACCTCTCTCAATTCTCTCTTTCTTTTATATTACTTCGTATCATTTATTTACTTATTTTATTTATTAATTTTATTAGTAAAGATTATTATGATATTAATATTAGTAGTATTATGATTAGTATTAGTATTAGGAGTGATATTATTAGTAATATACATAAAATACTATGACGAGGTCCTGCTCGCGTGATTTCAAAAATGAGTTTTTATGAGTGGGATAGGGCTAAGGAAATTATGGGTTATAGCTATGGAGGTGATGGTTATGGTTCATGGGTATGCTCGTGAGATCAAATTTAGTCTTGGTCATCTCCGTTGCGTTTACGTACCTTTCCTGCAATATTGAATCTCAATATTGATACGTGCGTACTCGTAAATTAATTTTTACATAATAATAGTGTATCCTTGACTAGTGCTCGAGAATATAGGATTATGCATCCTTGTAATTTTGCTATTGCCCTTAGTTAGGTTATGTTGAATCTCGAAGTAGTTACACCTGCGATTGAGACAAGGTATAAGATATGCATGTCGTTGGAAAGCTAGCGAAAAATTAAGAACTTTTCATTTAGATGTCGAATGGATTCGATGAACAGATTAGAAGTTATAATCAATTGAATTTTTGATATTATTATTAAAAAATGATTATTTTCATCGTCGTTATTATCGTCGTTCTAATTTTTATCAAATTATTATTATCATTATTATTATTATTATCATTATTATTATTATTATTATTATTATTATTATTATTATTATTATTATCAATAAAAAGTATTATCATTAAAAATTGTTATTTTTATTATTATTACTATTGTTAAAGTTATAATTAGTATTATTATTATTATTATTATTATTATTAATCATTAAAATAGTTATTAGTATTATCTTTATCATAGTATTTATTATTATCAGCATTATTATAATTAAAACTAATATTAGTAACACTTAATTATTATGATTAAAATTATTATTATTATTAAAATGAACGTGATATAAAAGGCGATTTAAAAGTTACTAACAAATCAATTAGGAAATAATAAGTATGGGTATCATGATGAAATCTAAAATATTGTAAGAAATTGATTTAGATAAATTTATCGTTTTTCATTATTTTTATCACTATTATTATTAAAAGTATTATTAATATTAAAAATACCATTTTTACAAAAACTATTATTTTTAAAAGGAATATCATTGTTAATATAAAATTTTATTATTATGAATTAGAACTATCATTTTATCATAATATCATTTTTTTACAAATGTAAAAAACTAATATTTTTATTAATAGTATAATAATAATTATTATTACAAAATAATACAACTTTTACGTATTATTATTACCAATGTTATTTTATCAAATAAATATGTAACATAAATAGTATAATTACCTTAATAAAACCTATCATAATATTTTTATGAACTTTATAAATTTTATTACTTAAGATATATAAGAGTATATTTTTATATAAAATTTTATTAATAAATGAATTATATTATTTACTTTAATAAATCTTTTAAAAATATTTAAAAAATATAAAATGATGATATTTAAAATATATAATAATCATGTATAAATTTTGGAAAAACATTTTTGAGTCAAATTAACTTTTGTTGACTTTTACATATTAGTCTCGAGCATTAGGATTGTGATACACTATGACTTAACCTAATATTTTTAGAAAAATATTAACCAAAACATAAAAATATACAATTAATATAGGTTCGTGAATTCGAGGCCAACCTTTCACTTGTTCAATGACGTTATATGTATGTTACTACGAAATACAGTATGGTGAGTTTCATTTGCTCCCTTTTCATATATATATTTTTGGGCTGAGAATTCATGCGCAACTTTTATAAATGATTTACAAAATAGACACAAGTACGTGAAACTACATTCTATGTTTGAATTTTCGAAATCGAATATGCCCCTTTTTATTAAGTCTGGTAATCTAAGAATTAGGAAACAGACACCCTAATTGACGCGAATCCTAAAGATAGATCTATTCGGCCTAACAAACCCCATCCAAAGTACCGGATGCTTTAGTACTTCGAAATTTATATCATATTCGAAGGGTGTCCCGGAAATATAGGGGATATTCTTATATGCATCTTGTTAATGTCGGTTAGCAGGTGTTCAATCCATATGAATGATTATTTTTGTCTCTATGCATGGGACGTATATTCATGAGAAATGAAAATCTTGTGGTCTATTAAAATGATGAAAATGATTATTTATGTTAAACTAATGAACTCACCAACCTTTTGGTTGACACTTTAAAGCATGTTTATTCTCAGGTATGAAAGAAATCTTCCGCTGTGCATTTGCTCATTTTAGGGATATTACTTGGAGTCATTCATGACATATTTCAAAAGACGTTTCATTTGAGTCGTTGAGTTCATCAAGATTAATATTAAGTCAATTATAGTTAGATATATTATGAAATGGTATGCATGCCGTCAACTTTCGATGTAATGAAATATTGTCTTTTCAAAAACGAAAGCAATGTTTGTAAAATGTATCATATAGAGGTCGAGTACCTCGCGATGTAATCAACTATTGTGAATCGTTTATAATCGATACGGACTTCGTCTGGATGGATTAGGACGGGTTTCTACAGTTGGTATTAGAGCGGTGGTCTTAGCGAACCAGGTCTTGCATTAGAGTGTCTAACTAATAGTTGTTTAGATGCATTAGTAAGTCTGGACTTCGACCGTGTCTGCATGTCAAAAGTTTTGCTTATCAATTTTTAGTCGGAAATCATCTGCTTATCATCCTTAGAAAACTACCTGCTTATCATTCTTAGTCTAGACACATCTTACTGCAATGATTGCTTGAATAGTGTATAGACAAAATTCATATCTTAGCATATCTACTAATCCATATCTTAGCGTATCTGTCACTTTAGACTTTATCTGACACGTTTTCTTAATTTTCTCCGTAATTCACGGGATCTTTGGAAGTATGTATAGATATATATAATTAGAATATCATTCGATATTCAAAAATCATTTCATATCAAAACCCTTTAACTGATCGTGAGAGATGTATCCTACACCTAGCTTGGATTCCATTAGTTCCGGAAGCGATTTCGAGATGTATATTGAAGCAGACTCCGAAGTCAATGAACTAGAAGTGCCTCAACCATTTAGTTATTTTTCTTTCTGGAGGAGATGGGGGTGGGTCCGAGACTTACTCACTCGATGGAGAAATGAAGAAGGCGAGCCCTACCGCGAACCAAACTTACCTCCTAACATCGTAGAAAATGATGTACTCACCGGTGAACCTATGTGCAACACTGTATTCACCCTTCTTGCTAAAGTTTTTCACCTCAAAGGTCGCGTTACTGTAATCTCAGAAAATATTCAACCTCTACTTCCGAATACCAATCGAAGGCGAATATCATAAGAAGTTAGGGAACTTCGAATTGATAATAAAGATCTATCGAATCAGATGAGTAGATGGATAGAAATGATAGAGGATAGGATAGAAACCCTGACAAGAATGGTGAGTGATTTACAAGCTATACTTACTACACTAACATCATCATCAACCTCAGCACCAACAACACTTGTAGCACTGACAGCAACAGTACCACCATCAGCAGCACCAGCAGCATAACCAGTACCAATAACAACAACATCATCACACGTCTCAACCTCGCAATATATACCTCAAGCATAATCATCGTTCTATGAATCGTTCTAGATAAACTATCTTCGTCCTTCATGGCGATTATGTAATCTCTAATGTTTTAGAGATTATGTACTCTAGTTCTAGCCGTAAATTTGATGAGTTTAATATCACATTGACTCATTAAATCCATGATTACGTCTGAAGAAAATATATAAGTATATATGTTTTCATAGAGACTGTAATTAAAATTTTTATTGTACAAACTGTTAATGGTGAAAATATTTTAACGGGTAGGTAATACCCGAGGAATATATAGATTTCGCATTAATAAGTTATATCGTACATTCTTCGAATCTGATTCAACAGTCATTTACTATCCTACTTACATCCACAAGATATACGTATCCGTTCACCGCAGAATAATCATTTTCATTCAATTTCATATTTGGATTTTGACCTATCAGAATCCAACAAGTGGCATAATGAAGAAAGCATTTGACAAAATAAAATTTGTTAGAAACAAACAAATTAACTATGAGGAATTTTGTTAAGAATCCACGCTAACTGTTCCTAGCTAATTGTTCCTAGCTAATTGATTACATTTTATTTATCGCAATTTAATTATCGCAATTTACATTCTCGCAATTTTATTTATAGTCATTTAATTTCTGTTATTTACTTTACGCACTTTATTTATCGTCATTTATTTTTTTGTTATTTATTTTTACGCACTTTAAATATCGGGACACGTATATAAGGTTTTGACATATCATATCGACGCATATATTTATATTATTTGGAATAACCATAGACACTCTATATGCAGTAATGATCGAGTTCTCTATACAGGGTTGAGGTTGATTCTATAATAATATATATGCTTTGAGTTGTGATCGAGTATGAGACATGTACATGGGTCACGATACGTATTAATTAATTCGAATATTATATATTAAATTATAGATGAATTATTAGACTGTTAACAGTGGACTATCGACTGTGGACTAATAATATTGGACAAATTAAAATGAATTAAAATATTGATAATAACATATGAAACTAAACAATTCTTCAAGTTTGCCACTTGATTTCATCTTAAACCTCATTTGTATCTTGACGATTCCAATCTGCGTTCAAACATTTCATAATTCTTGAAAACACCTCAATCGAGAGGATGGATCAACTACACTTCATATACGGAAGGAAAGATTTATGCATACAGTTATGCACCTGAAAACACTCGGAACCTGAGTAAACGTTTAACACGTGTCTGTGCTAGCTCCTTTGGCGTTGTTATTACCGAAAATAACATTTCAAATCTTTTCAAATTAGTCAATTTTGTCACAGCTCCAGCAAGTCAACTTCGACTTTTTGTTCTTAACAACCTTATTATAACCTTGATATATACGTATGCTCTTTTATTGCTACCAGGGAACCTTTTATATTCCATCATATTACCAGCAGACGTACCAGCAACCTCGTTGCTCCTTGGCTTAAATCTCTCCGACAAATCACTATATTTATCTATTGAAGTCTCATCATGTACTCATCCGCATTTTGTAACAAGAATTGCCATACCAATTACCAGGAATCAGCAAATTTGTATTGTGAGTCTCGCAACGATTCCACATCAACAGTTATATGTATCCATATAACATTTATCTCTTAGAACTATGATCTTCCATTCTGAAATTCTGAAGAGCACTCAGTCTACAAATCAATACTCTGAATGTTAAAAAAGATAAATGAAGCAGCAGAAACCGTAGGCAACCGTAAACGACCTTAATCATCGGAAGTTTGATGATAAAGAATAGTATGTTGGGAAAACTTAGAAAAGTTGGAACTGGAAAACTGATTGAGCGAACTACGAAGGAGTCTCTGAACAAATCACAAGGACTAAACTTGTATATTAAAAATCCTGATGATTCTATACCTGATGAAATCTTTAGCCAAAACCATGCTTCAGAATCTAAACCCTTACGGATAAATCTTCTTCATCATCCTTCAATATTAGAAATTCCAAGATATCATCGTATCTATCATTATAAATATCCTCCATAATTCTGAAGATATTTTTATAATTATTCTTATCTGAAATCAATAATCTCTTCATGCAATCAGTGTTACATCATATAGAAACTGTTAGTTTGTATATTCTGTAAACTTTCGAGATTAAAATATCAATGTTATTGAAGTAATGTTGGGAACTGATGCATGAGTTAGTATAATATAATGACACTTGATCAACGTGATTATATTACAGTAAGTCATGCTGAGTTTCTAATGAAACATGATGATTCACAGACTTTAACGTCATCATGTGCCATGTTACACGACTCTTGTATTCTATTTAAACCTCTAAAATATCCAGAAAATATTTCTTGATGATTCGGTCTTTTCCAGGGTATTCTGGTAATTTGACAAATCAAGATCGTGCCATTACAATTTCCTTCTTAGAACATTAACTATGATCATTCCGAAATTCATATTTACGAATTCTGGACCATTACATGCGGTGCTTAATTGCAAGAAGAGGAAACGAAAGAATGAAGCTCCTACATAGAAATTGGAGTATAAATTGCAGCAAATAAGAGAGAGCGTTAACTGTGGATGACAATGATTATAAGAGACAGAAACAAGGACATCGAAATATAAGGAAAGATATAAAACCCAACAACAACGCAGAAATTACAAACCGTGGATATTAACACGAATAGCAATATAAAGACACAGTAGAATTAAGAATAGTATCACCCCCAAGGTAATAATAGAAGTAAACAGATTTTTTCTGGTGGAAGAGTGAAAAGAAGGATGATAGAAATGATAATTAGGAAAATATCAAGGATTAGAACTGGATTAAGCATTTTCACAATCTTTTAGATGTATGAACTAAGAAAGAAAGTATAGAAATGGTGAGAATAATAGAACGGAAGAGCTTAATTTATAATGGAAATATCAGACAGAGTAATCAAAGCAGATCACCGTATTTAATTACAGAGATCTTAAATTCCTTACTCACCGAAGAATCAAATATTTTCGATTTCGAAGATTTTCTATAAATCCCTTGAATTCCGGAATTCAACCCTGTTTACGTCAAAAGCTAAGGAAAATTTTATTTTCTTCAATTCACTCTTTTGCTATAGCTTCATTCATATTCTTAGAATAATCGAATTATTTTATCATTATTTTTCAATGATGATAAACCTCTAATTTTCAACTCATATTGGTCATGAAAACATTTTTATTGTTAGCCATAACCACCTCACTCAAATTTCAGGACGAAATTTCTTTAACGGGTAGGTACTGTAACGACCCGGGAATTTTCGACCAAATTTAACTTTAATCTTTATATATTTCCGACACGATAAGCAAAGTTAGTTAAATTAAATCTCAAGGATTTTAAAACTATGTTCATACATTCATTTAACCTCGACCAAATTTCAATGATTCACGAACCATTAAACGAACGTAAATGATTATATATGAATACGTGTATATATTATAATTTGATAACGTTAACGAAGTGTTAAGTATAAATACTTTACAATATAGTATTTGATTCCATATGTTTGTCGATGGAATTCTATAGTAAACAATTGATATAGTTTTTAACTGTACGAAAATACTTTTTCATATAACAGGACTTATCTATCTAAACTGCCTTTGAATAAAAAAACGTAAGTTGAAATATTGGTTGTAACGTGTATTTAAAACGTGTTCATTAAATATATATGTTTTCAAATTAAGTATACGGTAGAAACACCCGCCTAGTGACGCAGTTGATATTTAAAAACGATTAGTACTTTTATCCATTTAAATTCTTAAAAAGAAAAATATTACGCGCTAAATTATTTTCCTAAATGAAATAAAAATAAACTTTGGAAACTAAACATTTTTGAAAAACTAAATGTTATATTGTTAGATGAAAGATTTTGAATACAAATTTATATTTCTAAAAATGTATATATATATATATATATATATATATATATATATATATATATATATATATATATATATATATATATATATATATATATATTTTAACCTCGTCATAAAACATCTTAATTTAAAATAAAATATCTTGGTAAACAAAGAGTCACTGATTTATAGAAGCAAATGACCACGACGCTCAAATTTTATGAGATACATTTTTACAAAGTAATTTATTGATGAATAAATCAAATAATTACTAAAGGTACACGTTGCGTAACGTAAAAGGCTAATTTTCTAAACGTACGAAAGTGCGCTCAAAAAATCGAAAGTGGTACATGAGTCGAGTGACAACGTACGAGTCATTTTTATAAAAATTATATTTTTACTACCCACGTAAATATAATATAATATTTAATTAATTCTAAAGATTAAATATATTATATATTAATTAATATATAAATAAAACGATATTACGTATCATATGTATTATATGTGTAAAGGAAGTGTCGGCAAAAATCTAGAGTGCATATGAGCTGTACATCTCGATCATGCGATCGCATGATGTAAACACACAACCCCCATGTGATCGCATTGGGGGTTTGGTGAAATGAGGTACATAAAGCTCGCACGATCTGGCTCCTTTGTTCACCTCTCTCAATTCTCTCTTTCTTTTATATTACTTCGTATCATTTATTTACTTATTTTATATATTAATTTTATTAGTAAAGATTATTATGATATTAATATTAGTAGTATTATGATTAGTATTAGTATTAGGAGTGATATTATTAGTAATATACATAAAATACTATGACGAGGTCCTGCTCGCGTGATTTCAAAAATGAGTTTTTAAGAGTGGGATAGGGCTAAAGAAATTATGGGTTATAGCTATGGAGGTGATGGGTATGGTTCATGGGTATGTTCGTGAGATCAAATTTAGTCTTGGTCATCTCCGTTGCGTTTACGTACCTTTCCTGCAATATTGAATCTCAATATTGATACGTGAGTACTCGTAAATTAATTTTTACATAATAATAGTGTATCCTTGACTAGTGCTCGAGAATATAGGATTATGCATGCTTGTACTTTTGATATTGCCCTTAGTTAGGTTATGTTGAATCTCGAAGTAGTTACACCTATGATTGAGACAAGGTATAAGATATGCATGTCGTTGGAAAGCTAGCGAAAAATTAAGAACTTTTCATTTAAATGTCGAATGGATTCGATGAACGGATTAGAAGTTATAATCAATTGAATTTTTGATATTATTATTAAAAAATGATTATTTTCATCGTCGTTATTATCGTCGTTCTAATTTTTATCAAATTATTATCATTATTATTATTATTATTATTATTATTATTATTATTATTATTATTATTATTATTATTATTATTATTATCAATAAAAAGTATTATCATTAAAAAAATTTATTTTTATTATTATTACTATTGTTAAAGTTATAATTAGTATTATTATTATTATTATTATTATTAATCATTAAAATAGTTATTAGTATTATCTTTATCATAATATTTATTATTATTAGCATTATTATAATTAAAACTAATATTAGTAACACTTAATTATTATGATTAAAATTATTATTATTATTATTATTATTATTATTAAAATGAACGTGATATAAAAGACGATTTAAAAGTTACTAACAAATCAATTAGGAAATAATAAGTATGGGTATCATGATGAAATCTAAAATATTGTAAGAAATTGATTTAGATAAAATTATCGTTTTTCATTATTTTTATCACTATTATTATTAATATTAAAAATACTATTTTTACAAAAACTATTATTTTTAAAAGGAATATCATTGTTAATATAAAATTTTATTATTATGAATTAGAACTATCATTTTATCATAATATCATTTTTTTATAAATGTAAAAAACTAATATTTTTATTAATAGTATAATAATAATTATTATTACAAAATAATACAACTTTTACGTATTATTCTTACCAATGTTATTTTATCAAATAAATATGTAACATAAATAATATAATTACCTTAATAAAACCTATCATAATATTTTTATGAACTTTATAAATTTTATTACTTAAGATATATAAAAGTATATTTTTATATAAAATTTTATTAATAAATGAATTATATTATTTACTTTAATAAATCTTTTAAAAATATTTAAAAAATATAAAATGACGATATTTAAAATATATAATAATCGTGTATAAATTTTGGAAAAACATTTTTGAGTCAAATTAACTTTTGTTGACTTTTACATATTAGTCTCGAGCATTACGATTGTGATACACTATGACTTAACCTAATATTTTTAGAAATATATTAACCAAAACATAAAAACATACAATTAATATAGGTTCGTGAATTCGAGGCCAACCTTTCACTTGTTCAATGACGTTATATGTATGTTACTACGAAATACAGTATGGTGAGTTTCATTTGGTCCCTTTTCATATATATATTTTTGGGCTGAGAATACATGCGCAACTTTTATAAATGATTTACAAAATAGACACAAGTACGTGAAACTACATTCTATGATTGAATTATCGAAATCGGATATGCCCCTTTTTATTAAGTCTGGTAATCTAAGAATTAGGGAACAGACACCCTAATTGACGCGAATCCTAAAGATAGATCTATTGGGCCTAACAAACCCCATCCAAAGTACCGGATGCTTTAGTACTTTAAAATTTATATCATATCCAAAGGGTGTCCCGGAATGATAGGGGATATTCTTATTTGCATCTTGTTAATGTCGATTACCAGGTGTTCAATCCATATGAATGATTATTTTTGTCTCTATGCATGGGACGTATATTCATGAGAAATGAAAATCTTGTGGTCTATTAAAATGAAGGAAATGATAATTTATGTTAAACTAATGAACTTACCAACCTTTTGGTTGATACTTTAAAGCATGTTTATTCTCATGTACGAAAAAAATCTTCCGCTATGCATTTCCTCATTTTTGGGATATTACTTGGAGTCATTCATGACATATTTCAAAAGACGTTGCATTCGAGTCGTTGAGTTCATCAAGATTAATATTAAGTCAATTATAGTTAGATATATTATGAAATGGTATGCATGCCGTCAACTTTCGATGTAATGAAATATTGTCTTTTCAAAAACGAATGCAATGTTTGTAAAATGTATCATATAGAGGTCGAGTACCTCGCGATGTAATCAACTATTGTGAATCGTTTATAATCGATACGGACTTCGTCTGGATGGATTAGGACGGGTTTCTACAGTTGGTATTAGAGCGGTGGTCTTAGCGAACCAGGTCTTGCATTAGAGTGTCTAACTAATAGTTGTTTAGATGCATTAGTGAGTCTGGACTTCGACCGTGTCTGCATGTCAAAAGTTTTGCTTATCAATTTTTAGTCGGAAATCATCTGCTTATCATCCTTAGAAAACTACCTGCTTATCATTCTTAGTCTAGACACATCTTACTGCAATGATTGCATGAATAGTGTATAGACAAAATTCATATCTTAGCATATCTACTAATCCATATCTTAGCGTATCTATCACTGTAGACTTTATCTGACACGTTTCCTTAATTTTCTCCGTAATTCACAGGATATTTGGAAGTATGTATAGATATATATAATTAGAATATCATTCGATATTCAAAAATCATTTCATATCAAAACCCTTTAACTGATCGTGAGAGATGTATCCTACACCTAGCTTGGATTCCATTAGTTCCGAAAGCGATTTCGAGATGTATATTGAAGCAGACTCCGAAGTCAATGAACTAGAAGTGCCTCAACCATTTAATTATTTTTCTTTCTGGAGGAGATGGGGGTGGGTCCGAGACTTACTCACTCGATGGAGAAATGAAGAAGGCGAGCCCTACCGCGAACCAAACTTACCTCCTAACATCCAAGAAAACGATGTACTCACCGGTGAACCTATGCGCAACACTGTATTCACCCTTCTTGCTAAAGTTTTCCACCTCGAAGGTCGCGTTACTGCAATCTCAGAAAATAACCTCTACTTCCGAATACCAATCGAAGGGGAATATCAGAAGAAGTAAGGGAACTTCGAATTGATAATCAAGATCTATCAAATCAGATGAGTGGATGGATAGAAATGATAGAGGATAGGATAGAAACCCTGACAAGAATGATGCGTGAATTACAAGCTATACATACTACACCAACATCATCATCAACCTCAGCACCAACAATAATTGTAGCACCGACAACAACAGTACCACCATCAGCAGCACCAGCAGCATAACCAGTACGAATAACAACAACATCATCACACGTCTCAACCTCGCAATCTATACCTCAAGCATAATCATCGTTCTACGAATCGTTCTAGATAAACTATCTTCGTCCTTCATGGCAATTATGTAATCTCTAATGTTTTAGAGATTATGTACTCTAGTTCTAGCCGTAAATTTGATGAGTTTAATATCACATTGACTCATTAAATCCATGATTACGTCTGAAGAAAATATATAAATATATATGTTTTCATAGAGATTGTAATTAAAATTTTTATTGTACAAACTGTTAATGGTGAAAATATTTTAACGGGTAGGTAATAGCCGAGGAATATATAGATTTTGCATTAATAAGTTATATCGTACATTCTTCAAATCTGATTCAACAGTCATTTACTATCCTACTTACATCCACAAGATATACGTATCCGTTCACCGCAGAATAATCATTTTCATTCAATTTCATATTTAGATTTTGACCTATCAGAATCTAACAAGTGGCATAATAAAGAAAACATTTGACAAAATAAAATTTGTTAGAAACAAACAAATTAACTATGAGGAATTTTGTTAAGAATCCACGCTAACTGTTTCTAACTAATTGTTCCTAGCTAACTGATTACATTTTATTTATCGCAATTTAATTATCGCAATTTACATTCTTGCAATTTTATTTATAGTCATTTAATTTCTGTTATTTACTTTACGCACTTTATTAATCATCATTTAACTTTTTGTTATTTATTTTTACGCACTTTAAATATCGGGACACGTATACAAGGTTTTGACATATCATATCGACGCATATATATTGATTATTTGGAATAACCATAGACACTCTATATGCAGTAATGATCGAGTTCTCTATACAGGGTTGAGGTTGATTCTATAATAATATATATACTTTGAGTTGTGATCGAGTCTGAGACATGTACACGGGTCACGATACGTATTAATTAATTCGAATATTATATATTAAATTATAGATGAATTATTAGACTGTTAACAGTGGACTATCGACTGTGGACTAATAATATTGGACAAATTAAATTGAATTAAAATATTGATAATAACATATGAAACTAAACAATTCTTCAAGTTTGCCACTTGATTTCATCTTAAACCTCATTTGTATCTTGATGATTCCAATCTGCGTTCAAACATTTCATAATTCTTGAAAACACCTCAATCGAGCGAATGGATCAACTGCACTTCATCTACGGAAGGAAAGATTTATGCATACAGTTATGCACCTGAAAACGCTCAGAACCTGAGTAAACGTTTAACACGTGTCTGTGCTAGCTCCTTTGGCGTTGTTATTACCGAAAATAACATTTCAAATATTTTTAAATTAGTCAATTTTGTCACAGCTCCAGCAAGTCAACTTCGACTTTTTGTTCTAAACAACCTTATTATAACCTTGATATATACGTATGCTCTTTTATTGCTACCAGGGAACCTTTTATATTCCATCATATTACCAGCAGACGTACCAGCAACCTCGTTGCTCCTTAGCTTAAATCTCTCCAATAAATCACTATATTTATCTATTGAAGTCTCATCATGTACTCATCCGCATTTTGTAACAAGAATTGCCATACCAATTTACCGGGAATCAGCAAATCTGTATTGTGAGTCTCGCAACGATTCCACATCAATAGTTATATGTATCCATATAACATTTATCTCTTAGAACTATGATCTTCCATTCTGAAATTCTAAAAAGCACTCAGTCTACAAATCAATACTCTGAATGTTAAAAAAGCTAAATGAAGCAGCAGAAACCGTAGGCAACTGTAAACAACCTAAATCATCGGAAGTTTGATGATAAAGAATAGTATGTTGGAAAAACTCAGAAAAGTTGGAACTGGAAAACTGATTGAGCGAACTACGAAGGAGTCTCTGAACAAATCACAAGTACTAAACTTGTACATTAAAAATCCTGATAATTCTATATCTGATGAAATCTTTAGCCACCACCATGCTTCAGAATCTAAACCCTTACGGATAAATCTTCTTCATCATCCTTCGATATTAGAAATTCCAAGATATCATCGTATTTATCATTATAAATATCCTCCATAATTCTGAAGATATTTTTATAATTATTCTTATCTGAAATCAATAATCTCTTCATGCAATCAGTGTTACATCATATAGAAACTGTTAGTTTGTATATTCTGTAAACTTTCGAGATTAAAATATGAATGTTATTGAAGTAATGTTGGGAACTGATGCATGAGTTAGTATAATATAATGACACTTGATCAACGTGATTATATTACAGTAAGTCATGCTGAGTTTCTAATGAAACATGATGATTCACAGACTTTAACGTCATCATGTGCCATGTTACACGACTCTTGTATTCTATTTAAACCTCTAAAATATCCAGAAAATATTTCTTGATGATTCGGTCTTTTCCAGGGTATTCTGGTAATTTGACAAATCAAGATCGTGCCATTACAATTTCCTTCTTAGAACATTAACTATGATCATTTCGAAATTCATATTTACGAATTCTGGACCATTACATGGGGTGCTTAATTGCAAGAAGAGGAAACGAAAGAATGAAGCTCCTACATAGAAATTGGAGTATAAATCGCAGCAAATAAGAGAGAGCATTAACTGTGGATGACAATGATTATAGGAGACAGAAGCAAGGACATCGAAATATAAGTAAAGATATAAAACCCAACAACAACTCAGAAATTACAAACCGTGGATATTAACACGAATAGCAATATAAAGACACAGTAGAATTAAGAATAGTATCACCCCCAAGGTAATAATAGAAGTAAACAGATTTTTTCTGGTGGAAGATTGAAAAGAAGGATGATAGAAATGATAATTAGGAAAATATCAAGGATTAGAACTGGATTAAGCATTTTCACAATCTTTTGGATGTATGAACTAAGAAAGAAAGTATAGAAATGGTGAGAATAATAGAATGGAATAGCTTAATTTATAATGGAAATATCAGACAGAGTAATCAAAGCAGATCACCGTATTTAATTACAGAGATCTTAAATTCCTTACTCACCGAAGAATCAAATCTTTTCGATTTCGAAGATTTTCTATAAATCCCTTGAATTCCAGAATTCAACCCTGTTTACGTCAAAAGCTAAGGAAAATCTTATTTTCTTCAATTCACTCTTTTGCTATAGCTTCATTCATATTCTTAGAATAATTGAATTATTTTATCATTATTATTCAATGATGATAAACCTCTAATTTTTAACTCATATTGGTCATGAAAACATTTTTATTGTTAGCCATGACCACCTCACTCAAATTTCGGGACGAAATTTCTTTAACGGGTAGGTACTGTGACGACCCGGGAATTTTCGACCAAATTTAAACTTTAATCTTTATATATTTTCGACACGATAAGCAAATTTAGTTAAATTAAATCTCAAGGATTTTAAAACTGTGTTCATACATTCATAAAACCTCGACCAAATTCTAATGATTCACGAACCATTAAACGAACGTAAATGATTATATGAATACGTGTATATATTATAATTTGATAACGTTAACGAAGTGTTAAGTATAAATACTTTACAATATAGTATTTGATTCCATATGTTTGTCGATGAAATTCTATAGTAAACAATTGATATAGTTTTTAACTGTACGAAAACACTTTTTCATATAACAGGACTTATCTATCTAAACTGCCTTTGAATAAATAAACGTAAGTTGAAATATTGGTTGTAACGTGTATTTAAAACGTGTTCATTAAATATATATGTTTTCAAATTAAGTATACGGTAGAAACACCCGCCTAGTGACGTAGTTGATATTTAAAAATGATTAGTACTTTTATCCATTTAAATTCTTAAAAAGAAAAACGTTACGCGCTAAACTATTTTTCTAAATGAAATAAAAATAAACTTTGGAAACTAAATAGTTTTGAAAAACTAAATGTTATATTGTTAGATGAAAGATTTTGAATACAAATTTATATTTCTAAAAATATATGTATATGTATATATATATATATATATATATATATATATATATATATATATATATATATATATATATATATATATATATATATTAACCTCGTCATAAAACGTATTAATTTAAAATAAAATATCTTGGTAAACAAAGAGTCACTGATTTATAGAAGCAAATGACCACGACGCTCAAATTTTATGAGATACATTTTTACAAAGTAATTTATTGATGAATAAATAAAATAATTACTAAAGGTACACGTCGCGTAACTTAAAAGGCTAGTTTTCTAAACGTACGAAAGTGCGCTCGAAAAATCGAAAGTTGTACATGAGTCGAGTGACAACGTACGAGTCATTTTTGTAAAAATTATATTTTTACTACGCACATAAATATAATATAATATTAAATTAATTCTAAAGATTAAATATATTATATATTAATTAATATATAAATAAAACCATTTTACGTATCATATGTATTATATGTGTAAAGGAAGTGTCGACAAAAATCTAGAGTGCATATGAGCTGTACATCTCAATCATGCGATCGCATGATGTAAACACACAACCCCCATGCGATCGCATGGGGGGTTTGGTGAAGTGAGGTACATAAAGCTCGCACGATCGGGCTCCTTTGTTCACCTCTCTCAATTCTCTCTTTCTTTTATATTACTTCGTATCATTTATTTACTTATTTTATTTATTAATTTTATTAGTAAAGATTATTATGATATTAATATTAGTAGTATTATGATTAGTATTAGTATTAGGAGTGATATTATTAGTAATATACATAAAATACTATGACGAGGTCCTGCTCGCGTGATTTCAAAAATGAGTTTTTATGAGTGGGATAGGGCTAAGGAAATTATGGGTTATAGCTATGGAGGTGATGGGTATGGTTCATGGGTATGCTCGTGAGATCAAATTTAGTCTTGGTCATCTCCGTTGCGTTTACGTACCTTTCCTGTAATATTGAATCTCAATATTGATACGTGAGTACTCGTAAATTAATTTTTACATAATAATAGTGTATCCTTGACTACTGCTCGAGAATATAGGATTATGCATGCTTGTACTTTTGATATTGCCCTTAGTTAGGTTATGTTGAATCTCGAAGTAGTTACACCTGCGATTGAGACAAGGTATAAGATATACATGTCATTGGAAAGCTAGCGAAAAATTAAGAACTTTTCATTTAGATGTCGAATGAATTCGATGAACGGATTAAAAGTTATAATCAATTGAATTTTTGATATTATTATTAAAAAATGATTATTTTCATCGTCATTATTATCGTCGTTCTAATTTTTATCAAATTATTATTATCATTATTATTATTATCATTATTATTATTATTATTATTAGTATTATTATTATTATTATTATTATTATTATTATTATTATTATTATCAATAAAAAGTATTATCATTAAAAATTGTTATTTTTATTATTGTTACTATTGTTAAAGTTATAATTAGTATTATTATTATTATTATTATTATTATTATTATTATTATTATTATTATTATTATTATTATTATTATTATTATTATTAATCATTAAAATAGTTATTAGTATTATCTTTATCATAATATTTATTATTATTAGTATTATTATAATTAAAACTAATATTAGTAACACTTAATTATTATGATTAAAATTATTATTATTATTAAAATGAATGTGATATAAAAGACGATTTAAAAGTTACTAACAAATCAATTAGGAAATAATAAGTATGGGTATCATGATTAAATCTAAAATATTGTAAGAAATTGATTTAGATAAAATTATTGTTTTTCATTATTTTTATCACTATTATTATTAAAAGTATTATTAATATTAAAAATACCATTTTTACAAAAACTATTATTTTTAAAAGGAATATCATTGTTAATATAAAATTTTATTATTATGAATTAGAACTATCATTTTATCATAATATCATTTTTTTACAAATGTAAAAAAACTAATATTTTTATTAATAGTATAATAATAATTATTATTACAAAATAATACAACTTTTACGTATTATTATTACCAATGTTATTTTATCAAATAAATATGTAACATAAATAATATAATTACCTTAATAAAACCTATCATAATATTTTTATGAACTTTATAAATTTTATTACTTAAGATATATAAAAGTATATTTTTATATAAAATTTTATTAATAAATGAATTATATTATTTACTTTAATAAATCTTTTAAAAATATTTAAAAAATATAAAATGACGATATTTAAAATATATAATAATCATGTATAAATTTTGGAAAACCATTTTTGAGTTAAATTAACTTTTGTTGACTTTTACATATTAGTGTTGAGCATTAGGATTGTGATACATTATGACTTAACCTAATATTTTTAGAAAAATATTAACTAAAACATAAAAACATACAATTAATATAGGTTCGTGAATCCGAGGCCAACCTTTCAATTGTTCAATGATGTTATATGTATGTTACTACGAAATACAGTATGGTGAGTTTCATTTGCTCCCTTTTCATATATATATTTTTGGGCTGAGAATACATGCGCAACTTTTATAAATGATTTACAAAATAGACACAAGTACGTGAAACTACATTCTATGATTGAATTATCGAAATCGAATATGCCCCTTTTTATTAAGTCTGGTAATCTAAGAATTAGGAAACAGACACCCTAATTGACGCGAATCCTAAAGATAGATCTATTGGGCCTAACAAACCCCATCCAAAGTACCGGATGCTTTAGTACTTCGAAATTTATATCATATCCGAAGGGTGTCCCGGAATGATAGGGGATATTCTTATATGCATCTTGTTAATGTCGGTTACCAGGTGTTCAATCCATATGAATGATTATTTTTGTCTCTATGCATGGGACGTATATTCATGAGAAATGAAAATCTTGTTGTCTATTAAAATGATGAAAATGATTATTTATGTTAAACTAATGAACTCACCAACCTTTTGGTTGACACTTTAAAGCATGTTTATTCTCAGGTACGAAAGAAATCTTTCGCTGTGCATTTGCTCATTTTAGGGATATTACTTGGAGTCATTCATGACATATTTCAAAAGACGTTGCATTCGAGTCGTTGAGTTCATCAAGATTAATATTAAGTCAATTATAGTTAGATATATTATGAAATGGTATGCATGCCGTCAACTTTCGATGTAATGAAATATTGTCTTTTCAAAAACGAATGCAATGTTTGTAAAATATATCATATAGAGGTCGAGTACCTCGCGATGTAATCAACTATTGTGAATCGTTTATAATCGATACGGACTTCGTTCGAATGGATTAGGACGGGTTTCTACATAATGGTCGTGTGTAAACGGTATATTTTAGATTATCATTGTTTGATAATCTACGTAATGCTTTTTAAACCTTTATCGATAAAATAAAGTTTATGGTTGTTTTAAAAATGAATGCAGTCTTTGAAAAACGTCTCATATAGAGGTCAAAACCTTGCAACGAAATCAATTAATATGGAACGTTTATAATCAATATGAACGGGACATTTCAGTTGGTATCCGAGCGTTGGTATTAGAGAACCAGAAATTTGCATTAGTGTGTCTTATCGAGTTGGTTAGGATACATTAATGAGTCTGGACTTCGACCGTGTTTTCTTTAAAAATGATTGCTTAACCCTTTTGTTGGAAACTATATATTATTAACATGTAAATATTATGTGATATATTAACCTCTTAATGTGTTTGATATTGTGTGATATATGTCTACCACTAGTACAAATCCCATCGATTCACCTAATAATAATGAAGATTCGAATATATTTTAGGAAGATTCATAAATTCCTGAAGAGGAACCGGAAGAAGAGGAACCGAAAGAGGAGGAACCGGAAGAAGAGGAACGGGAAGAGGAGGGACCGGAAGAGAAGGAACTGGAAGAAGAAGAGGTTCTGGAGGAAGAAATATTGATATCTATAGTAAATCGATTAAATAAAAGAAAATCCTCAACCAACGGACCAAAGTTAAAAATGGTCAATGGTGTTTCCGCCAAGGAAGCAAAATATTGGGAAGATTACCAATTTTTCGATGAATCGGATCCCGATGAGGATTCCGATGATATTATAGAAATTACCTCAACCCAATTTAATAAAGCAAAAGAAAATAATAAGGGAAAAGGTATAAAAATAGAGAAACCCGATTCCAACCCCGATGAACTTTATATGTATCTGCAACATCCGTATTTCCTAAAATGTAACAATGACCCGGGAACCTCTAAACCACCAGGTTTTTCTAAACCATTGTGGAAAACGACTGCTCGTATTAGAGGAACACCATATATTCCTAGAAAATTAGGAAAACAAACCAAGTCCGAAGAAGAAGAAACCAGTGATTCAGATTAGAGGGTTGTAATCATGTTATGTATTATATGTATTGTAGTGTTCTTGTACTTTTACGTTCTATGTAAAAATTGCTTGTATTGCTTGTTAATTATCTTTTGCGAATCTTATCCTTGTCTATTTTACAGTATAAAAACAAAATGGACGTTAAGGGTAGATAACCGAATATTTTAGAAGACCTACCAGATGATATGATTGAGGAAATCTTATCTAGAGTCGTTCAGAATTCATCAGCATATTTAGTTATGGCGAAATTAACTTGTCAAACATTTGAAAGACTTTCTAGAAATGCCTTAGTTTATAAAAGGCTTTCCTTTGATAGGCGGGGTATATCACATTGGGGAGACTGTAAGTTACACCGTTTTTTCTTTAAAGCGTTAAATGCGGGGAACCCAAATGCAATTTTACGCTACGGGTTAAGAACCTATTTTGACTCAACATATCCCAACATAGGATTTCGTGAATTAGAAAGAGCTTCTAACATGCAACATAAAGAAGCATGTTATGCTTACGGGTTAGTGATGTTCTCTTCTTACCAAAGTGAGAAAAAGAACATTGGATTGCAGCTTTTAAATAAAACCTTCCCACAAGTGACGGATTCAGTAGTTGGGGTGAGAAACAAGGTTTTTAGATTATTACGGGGCTGTTGGACATTACGAAATTCTCGTCCTTTTGACGACATTACAACATGCTGCCTAGCCAATGGTTATAACAGTTACTTTCCACAAAACCAAGGATGGGAAGTCGTCTTAGTAAAACCAGAATGCATGACTTGTTTCTGGACTTATGAATTACGTGTCTTTATTTCTTTTGCTGAACAACTTGCGTATTAACTAGAATTGCCTTTATAGCTGCCGAGTAGCAATGTTATTATGTGTTATATTTCATCCTATATGTATAATAGCGGTATTGTAAGTTTGTAATATTTTGTATAAAGTTTGAACGCGAAATTTTATTATAATAAGTTTTTCATATAGAATCGTAGTAGTTGAATTGTATAATAGCTGCTAAGTATGAACTTAACGGGTAGGTAATACCCGAATTAAAACTATAAAATGCTAATATGAAGAAAAAGATTTTATAAATAAGGTCATATTATGCTATGAAATACTATTGACTACTCTTAAATTCTATATGATTAACTCAATTCTTTTAGCTATTTTGAAGGAAATAGCACCGGCGACTCGTCAGAACTTGAACATGAGTGAGGAAGACTTCCGTGTTTTCCTTGATGCAAACATAGCCGCAGTGCAGGCTGCAATGCAAAATAACAATAACTCTGGATCTAGCAGTGGAACTAATTCCACAAGAAATCGTGTAGGATGCTCCTACAAAGAATTCACTGCCTGCAAACCTTTGGAATTTGATGGAACCGAAGGGCCAATTGGATTGAAACGGTGGACAGAGAAGGTCGAATTGGTGTTTACCATAAGTAAGTGTACTGAAGAGGTCAAAGTTAAGTACGCTACGCATACCTTCACAGGTACGGCGTTAACATGGTGGAATACCTATCTTGAGCAGGTAGGACAAGATGCTGCTTATGCACTACCATGGTCAGCATTCAAGCAATTGATGAACAAGCAGTACCGTCCTAGAAACGAGGTCAATAAGCTCAAGGCAGAGCTTAGAGAGTTACGAACACAAGGGTTCGACATTACCACGTATGAACGACGATTCACAGAGTTGTGCCTATTGTGTCCAGGAACGTTTGAAGATGAAGATGAGAAGATCGATGCGTTTGTAAAAGGGTTACCAGTAAGGATTCAAGAAGATGTGAGTTCACACGAGCCCGCTTCCATACAGAAGGCAAGTCGAATGGCTCATAAACTCATAAATCAGATTGAGGGGAGAATTAAAGAACAGGCAGCTGAAGAAGCCAACACGAAACAACTCAAGAGGAAGTGGGAGAAAAATAGTGACAAGAGTCACCAGTACAACAACGACAACAACAATTACAACCACAATCGCAATAACTATCCCAACAACAGCAACATAAATCGCAACAACAACAATCGCAATCCCAACAACAACAACTACAACAAACGTCCCAACAACAACAATAATAATAATCATCCCAACAACAATAACAACCGCAACAACAACAATAATCAGAAACAGCAATGCTAAAGGTGTGAAGAGAATCACCCGGGGTTCTGCACAACATTTTGCAACAGGTGTAAAAGAAATGGTCATAGAGCGATAAAGTGTGAGGTCTACGGACCAATGTATAACATAACTAAAGGAACAAATAATTCCGGAATGAGTAATGTCGGAGCAAGTACTGCCAACGTAGTCTGTTATAAATGTGGAAAACCGGGACACATTATTAAAAATTACCCAAATCAGGGGAATACTAATGGGCAGGGCCGCGAAAGAGTTTTCAATATTAATACAGCAGAAGCGCAGGAAGACCTGGAGCTTGTTACGGGTACGTTTCTCATTGACAATAAATCTGCTTATGTTTTATTTGATTCGGGTGCGGATAGAAGCTATATGAGTAGAGATTTTTGTGCTAAACTAAGTTTCTCACCGACGCCCTTGGATAATAAATTTTTACTCGAATTAGCAAATCGTAAATTAATTACAGTGGATAATATATGTCAGAATCGAGAAATTAAACTGGTTAACGAAACATTTAAGATTGACTTGATACCAGTAGAGTTAGGGAGTTTTGATGTGATAATCGGTATGGACTGGTTGAAAGAAGTGAAAGCAGAGATCGTTTGTTACAAAAATGCAATTTGCATCATATGAGAAAAAGGAAAATCCTTAATAGTGTACGGAGAAAAGAGCAACGCGAAGTTAAACCTTATTAGTAACCTGAAGGCACAAAAACTAATAAGAAAAGGTTGCTATGCTGTGCTAGCACACGTCGAGAAACTCAATTCTGAAGAAAAGAACATTAATGATGTTCCAGTTGCAAAAGAATTTCCCGATGTATTTCTGAAAGAATTACCGGGACTACCTCCACACCGATCCGTTGAATTTCAAATAGACCTTGTACCGGGAGCTACACCAATAGATCATGCTCCATACAGACTCGCACCTAGCGAAATGAAGGAACTTCAGAGCCAATTACAAGAACTTTTAGAGCGTGGTTTTATTCGACCAAGCACATCACCGTAGGGAGCTCCTGTTTTGTTTGTCAAGAAGAAGGATGGTACATTTAGGTTGTGTATCGACTATCGAGAGTTGAACAAACTTACCATCAAGAACCGCTACCCACTACCGAGAATCAACGACTTATTTGATCAACTACAAAGCTCGTCGGTTTATTCGAAGATTGATTTACGTTGTGGGTATCATCAAATGCGGGTGAAGGAGGATGATATTCCAAAGACTACTTTTAGGACGCGTTACAATCATTACGAGTTTATGGTTATGCCATTTGGATTGACGAACGCACCAGCTATGTTCATGGACCTCATGAACCGAGTATGTGGGACATACCTTGACAAGTTTGTCATTATTTTCATCGATGACATACTTATTTACTCGAAGAATGAACAAGAGCACTAAGAACATTTGAGAAAAGTACTAGAGTTGCTGAGGAAAGAAAAACTGTACACTAAGTTTTCAAAGTGTGCATTTTGGTTGGAAGAAGTTCAATTCCTCGGTCACATAGTGAACAAAGAAGGTATTCAGGTGGATCCAGCAAAGATTGAAACTGTTGAAAAGTGGAAAACCCCGAAAACTCCGAAGCATATACGCCAATTCTTAGGACTAGCTGGTTACTACAGAAGGTTCATCCAAGATTTTTCCAGAATAGCAAAACCCTTGACTGCATTAACGCATAAAGGGAGGAAATTTGAATGGAAGGATGAACAAGAAAAGGTGTTTCAATTGTTAAAGAAAAAGTTAACTACAGCACCTATATTGTCATTACCTGAAGGGAATGATGATTTTGTGATATATTGTGACGCCTCAAAGCAAGGTCTCGGTTGTGTATTAATGCTATGAATGAAAGTAATTGCTTATGCGTCTAGACAATTGAAGATTCACGAGCAGAATTATATGACGCATGATTTGGAATTAGGAGCGGTTGTTTTTGCATTAAAGACTTGGAGGCACTACTTATATGGGATCAAAAGTATTATATATACCGACCACAAAAGTCTTCAACACATATTTAATCAGAAACAACTGAACATGAGGCAGCGCAGATGGATTGAATTGTTGAATGATTACGACTTTGAGATTCATTATCACCCAGGGAAGGCAAATGTGGTAGCCGACGCCTTGAGCAGAAAGGATAGAGAACTCATTCGAGTAAAAGCTAAGAATATAATGATTCACACTAACCTTACTACTCAAATAAAGAAGGCGCAACAAGGAGTTTTAAAAGAGGGAAATTTAAAAGATGAAATACCCAAAGGATCAGAGAAGCATCTTAATATTCGGGAAGATAGAACCCGGTATAGGGCTGAAAGGATTTGGGTACCAAAATATGGAGATATGAGAGAAATGGTACTTAGAGAAGCTCATAAAACCAGATACTCAATACATCTTGGAACGGGGAAGATGTACAAGGATCTCAAGAAACATTTTTGGTGGCCAGGTATGAAAGCCGATGTTGCTAAATACGTAAGAGAATGTTTGACGTGTTCTAAGGTCAAAGCTGAGCATCAGAAACCATCAGGTCTACTTTAACAACCCGAAATCCCAGAATGGAAATGGGAAAACATTACCATGGATTTCATCACTAAATTGCCAAGGACTGTAAGTGGTTTTGATACTATTTGGGTAATAGTTGATCGTCTTACCAAATCAGCACACTTCCTGCCAATAAGAGAAGATGACAAGATAGAGAAGTTAGCACGACTGTATTTGAAGGAAGTCATCTCCATACATGGAATACCAATCTCTATTATCTCTGATAGGGATGGCAGATTTATTTCAAGATTCTTGCAGACATTACAGCAAGCATTAGAAACTCGTCTAGACATGAGTACTGCCTATCATCCACAAACTGATGGGCAGAGCCAAAGGACGATACAAACACTTGAAGATATGCTACGAGCATGTGTTATTGATTTCGAAAATAGTTGGGATCGACATCTACCGTTAGCAGAATTTTCCTACAACAACAGCTACCATTCAAGCATTGAGATAGCGCCATTTGAAGCACTTTATGGTAGAAAGTGCAGGTCTCTGATTTGTTGGAGTGAAGTGGGGGATAGACAGATTACGGGTCCGGAGATAATACAAGAAACTACCGAGAAGATCATCCAAATTCAACAACGGTTGAAAACCGCCCAAAGTCGACAAAAGAGCTACGCCGACATTAAAAGAAAAGATATAGAATTTGAAATCAGAGAGATGGTCATGCTTAAGGTTACACCTTGGAAAGGCGTTGTTCAATTTGGTAAATGAGGGAAATTAAATCCAAGGTATATAGGACCATTCAAGATTATTGATCGTGTCGGACCAGTAGCTTACCGACTTGAATTACCACAACAACTCGCGGCTGTACATAACACTTTCCACGTCTCAAATTTGAAGAAATGTTTTGCTAAAGAAGATCTCACTATTCCGTTAGACGAAATCCAAATCAACGAAAAACTTCAATTCGTCGAAGAACCCGTTGAAATAATGGATCGTGAGGTTAAAAGACTTAAGCAAAACAATATACCAATTGTTAAAGTTCGATGTAATGATCGTAGAGGACCCGAGTTCACCTGGGAATGAGAAGATCAGATGAAGAAGAAATACCCGCACTTATTTCCAGAAGATACGTCAACACCTCCAACTGCTTAAAATTTCGGGACGAAATTTATTTAACTGGTAGGTACTGTAGTGACCCGAACTTTTCCATGTTTATATATATTAAATGAAATAGTTATTTACATGATTAAGTGTTTCCAACATGTTAAACAATCAAACTTGTTAAGACTTGATTAATTTAAATAGGTTTCATATAGACAATTGACCACCCAAGTTGACCGATGATTCACGAACGTTAAAACTTGTAAAAACTATATGATGACATATATATGATTATATATATAGTTAACATTATATTATGATAAGTAAGTATCTCATTAGGTATTTTAACAATGAGTTATATACATAAAATTGAGTTTATTGAATTAAGAAACTCGAAACGATATATATAACGATTATCGTTATAACAACGTCTTACTAAATACATATGAATCATATTAAGATATTGATACACTATGTTTAATCATGATAAATGATAAGTAAACATGTCATTAAGTGTATTAACAATGAACTACATATATAAAAACAAGACTACTAACTTAATGATTTCGAAACGAGACATATATGTAACGATTATCGTTGTAACGACATTTAAATGTATATATATCATATTAAGATATATTAATATATCATAATATCATGATAATGTAATAATTTAACATCTCTTTAGATATAATAAACAACGGGTTAACAACATTTAACAAGATCGTTAACCTAAAGGTTTCAAAACAACATTTACATGTAACGACTAACGATGACTTAACGACTCAGTTAAAATGTATATACATGTAGTGTTTTAATATGTATTCATACACTTTTGAAAGACTTCAAGACACTTATCAAAATACTTCTACTTAACAAAAATGCTTACAATTACATCCTCGTTCAGTTTCATCAACAATTCTACTCGTATGCACCCGTATTCGTACTCGTACAATACACAACTTTTAGATGTATGTACTATTGGTATATACACTCCAATGATCAGTTCTTAGTAGCCCATGTGAGTCATCTAACACATGTAGGAACCATCATTTGGCAACTAGCATGAAATATCTCATAAAATTACAAAAATATTAGTAATCATTCATGACATATTTACATGTAAACAAAATTACACATCCTTTATATCTAATCCATATAACAACGACCAAAAATACCTAAAAATACTTTCATTCTTCAATTTTCTTCATCAAATTGATCTCTCTCAAGTTCTATCTTCAAGTTCTAAGTGTTCTTCATAAATTCTATAAGTTCTAGTTTCATAAAATCAAGAATACTTCCAAGTTTGCTAGCTTACTTCCAATCTTGTAAAGTGATCATCCAACCTCAAGAAATCTTTCTTATTTACAGTAAGATATCTTTCTAATACAAGGTAATAATAATATTCAAACTTTGATTCAATTTCTATAACTATAACAATCTTATTTCGAGTAGAAATCTTACTTGAACTTGTTTTCGTGTCATGATTCTGCTTCAAGAACTTTCAAGCCATCCAAGGATACTTTGAAGCTAGATCTATTTTTCTCATTTCCAGTAGGTTTATCCACAAAACCTGAGGTAGTATTGATGTTCATAACATCATTCGATTCATATATATAAAACTACCTTATTCGAAGGTTTAAACTTGAAATCACTAGAACATAGTTTAGTTAATTCTAAACTTGTTCGCAAACAAAAGTTAATCCTTCTAACTTGACTTTTAAAATCAACTAGACACATGTTCTATATCTATATGATATGCTAACTTAATGATTTAAAACCTAAAAACACGAAAAACCGGATATAACCGTCGTAGTAACACCGCGGGCTGTTTTGGGTTAGTTATTTAAAAACTATGATAAACTTTGATTTAAAAGTTGTTCTTTTGAGAAAATAATTTTTCTTAGGAACATGAAACTATATCCAAAAATTGTAGTTAAACTCAAAGTAGAAGTATGTTTTTCAAAATGGTCATCAAGACGTCGTTCTTTCGACTATAATGACTACCTCTTACAAAATTAACTTGTAACTTATATTTTCGACTATAAAGCTATACTTTTTCTGTTTAGATTCATAAAATAGAATTCAATATGAAACCATAGCAATTTGATTCACTCAAAACGGATTTAAAACGAAGAAGTTATGGGTAAAACAAGATTGGATATTTTTACTTGTTGTAGCTACGTGAAAATTGGTAACAAATCTATATTAATCATATTCTAGCTAACTTATATTGTATAATACATATATTCTAATATATTATGTAATCTTGGGATACCATAGACACATATGTAAATGTTTTGACATATCATATCGACCCATCTATATATATTATTTGGAACAACCGTAGACACTCTATATGCAGTAATGTTGGAGTTAGCTATACAGGATTGAGGTTGATTCCAAAAATATATATACTTTGAGTTGTGATATAGCCTGAGATGTGTATACACTGGGTCATGGATTAGGTCAAGATAATATATATCAATTTATTTCTGTACATCTTACTATGGACAACTAGTTGTAGGTTACTAACGAGGATAGCTGACTGAAAATATTTAAAACATTAAAACGTATTAAAAATGTTGTAAATATATTTTGAACATACTTTGATATATATGTACATATTTGTTATAGGTTCGTGAATCGACCAGTGGCCAAGTCTTACTTCCCGACGAAGTAAAAATCTGTGAAAGTGAGTTATAGTCCCACTTTTAAAATCTAATATTTTTGGGATGAGAATACATGCAACATTATAAATGTTTTACAAAATAGACACAAGTACATGAAACTACTTTCTATGGTTGAACGATCGAAGCCGAATATGCCCCTTTTACTTGGTGACCTAAAAATTAGTAAACCAGTCTACTAATTGACGCGAATCCTAAAGATAGATCTATTGGGCCCAACAAACCCCATCCGTTGTAGCGGATGCTTTAGTACTTCGAGTTTTTATATCATGTCCGATGGATGTCCCGGAATGATGGGGATATTCTTATATGCATCTTGTTAATGTCGGTTACCAGGTGTTCACCGTATGAATGATTTTTATCTCTATGTATGGGATGTATTGAAATATGAAATCATGTGGTCTATTATTATGATTTGATAATATATAGGTTAAACCTATAACTCACCAACATTTTTGTTGACATTTTAAGCATGTTTATTCTCATGTGATTATTAAGAGCTTCCGCTGTTGCATACTAAAATAAGGACAAGATTTGGAGTCCATGCATGTATGATATTATGTAAAACTGCATTCAAGAAACTTATTTTTGATGTAATATATTCATATTGTAAACTGAAAGGACCCGTCCTAATCCATCCGGACGAAGTCCATATTGATTATAAACGATTCACAACAGTTGATTACATCGTGAGGTACTTAACCTCTATATGATACATTTTATAAACATTTCATTCATTTTTGAAAAGACAATCTTTCATTACATCGAAAGTTGACGGCAGGCATATCATTTCGTAATATATCTAACTATAATTGACTTAATTATAATTTTGATGAACGCAACGACTCGAATGTAACGTCTTTTGAAATATGTCATAAATGACTCCAAGTAATATCTCTAAGATGAGTAAATGCACAGCAGAAGATTTCTTTAATACCTGAGAAAAAACATGCTTTAAAGTGTTAACCAAAAGGTTGGTGAGTTCATTAGTTTAACATAAATAATCATTTTCATCATTTTAATAGACCACAAGATTTGCATTTCTCATAAATATACGTCCCATGCATAGAGACAAATATATCATTCATATGGATTGGACACCTGGTAACCGAAATTAACAAGATGCATATAAGAATATCCCCAATCATTCCGGGAAATCCTTCGGACATGATAAAAACAAATTCGAAGTACTAAAGCATCCGGTACTTTGGATGGGGTTCGTTAGGCCCAATAGATCTATCTTTAGGATTCGCGTCAATTAGTAGATCGGTTTACTAATTCTTAGGTTACCAAGCAAAAAGGAGCATATTCGGCTTCGATCATTCAACCATATAATTTAGTTTCGATTACTTGTGTCTATTTCATAAAACATTTATAAAAACAGCGCATGTATTCTTAGTCCCAAAAATATATATCGCAAAAGCATTTAAAAAGGGAGCAAATGAAACTCACCTATTGTATTTTGTAGTAAAAATACATATGACGACACTGAACAAGTGCAGGGTTGGACTCGGATTCACTAACCTATATCATTTATATATATATATATATATATATATATATATATATATATATATATATTAACACATATAATTGTAATCGAACAAACTTATATATCATTAGTGATTTAATTGTTATTTTAATTATGTGTTTCATTAATAACTTAATTAATTACATTTATTAATATTTAAAAAGTATTAATATAGTGATGTTATATGTAATAAATATATTTTTCTTATATATATAATATTTATTTAGTACATTAATAGTAATAATATTAATAGTGATAATAATATTAATAGTGATAATGAAAATAATAATCTTGATATTAATAATAGCCATTTTGTTTGTAGCAATAATGATACTGTAATCATGATAATATTAATGATAATAATAATGATAATCAAAATAATGTAAATAGAATTATATAAAAATCATGTTAATAATAATAATGATAAAAATAATAATATTAGTGTTGGAAATAATAATAAAAATGATAATAATAATAATAACAACAACAATAATAATAATAATAATAATAATAATAATAATAATAATAATAATAATAATAATAATAATAATAATAATAATAATAATAATAATAATAATAATAATAATAATAATAATAAGTAATAACTAAACTACCTCAAAGAAGTATTCTAAAAAAAATTGCCCAAGTCCGAGTTTGAACCCGCGACGTCCCGCTAACACAATAACATCCTTAACATCATCGAATCATCTCGATCATACATTACCATCATCGATTATTATCGTTATTTTACGTATCCATTTGTCATCATAATATCTTAATCATCATCATTTTAACTCATCAGCATCAAATCATTATCATATCATAATCCCCATTATTATAACATCATCTATATCATTTTCATTATCCTAATGTCAATAACATCATCGTCATATTTTTTTATAAATCATCATCATCATCTTAATCCTTATCGTGTATCACCATTATTAACTAATTATCATCATATTTTCATCATCATAATCACGTAACATCATAGTTCATCATCATTATTATAACCTTAATATCATCAACTTATATCATCAATATCATTATCTAAACATCATCACATCATCATATTAATTATCATCACCTTCTGTTTATGATTTCATGTATTATTATCAATGTTATTATTTATATATCATCCATCTCTTAACCGTAACCATCATCACGTACATCACCATTCATGAACTATTATCTAATCAACTTGGGTTCGGCCTAATAAACAAAACAGTTTTTTGGCCCAAGCTAGATTATTTTAATCTAATAATGTCCTACATCACGACCCATATGATATGTTTAGATCATGTATGGTCCGTTTATATAATCTGTCCAAAAAATAATAATATGTTCGGTAGCTTGTATAAGGGTTGGCTTCTATCATCATGTCCCACAACAAGAAATTTAGTAACTATCAAAAAAAAGATGTCGGCCATTTGCATAATTATAGTCCCACTTGATTATCTAATAAAACACCATCTATTATTATTCTATCAACAAGTTGGCAAAGTTTTATATTGTGAATATATATCCTAGCCTTTTCCTTTAAAGTACTCAATAGATGAAAAGTAAAGTTTAATCAGCAGTAGGAGTAATAATCATGAGTTAGATTGATGTTGAGGTTCGTTTGGTTCGAACAGGAGACAATAAAACAGAAAAAAATTACGCGTAACAGCAGTAATTAATGTGGTTATCGAAACAGAAGTACAGCACTAGTAAATTATTTTAATGGTGGTGGTTACCTTCGAACAGAAATCGGAAACAATGGTGTAGCAGTAGCTTCGCTTTGAACAGAAAACATAGGTGATAATCTTGTAGCAAGTTCTATAGTTTTAGTGGGAATGTTTGTGGCTGCAACAGATGGTAATAAGAACCAAGAAAGTATAGTAGCTGCAGTAGATATTTAGGGATTGTGGCTCGTGTGAAACATGAAAAGAAGAACGTAGCTGTAGGAGAAAACGTAGGGTTCAATAATGATATGACCGATTGTTTAATGAGGTGGTGTTGAGAGGTTGTTCATGGTGTACCAAACAGAAAAACCGAAGTAAAAGTCGAAGGTGGTGTTTGATGGTGGAGCAGCTAAAAAAATGGTGATGATTCTCGGTTATTAAGATAGGAGAGGGAGATGTTAATAGAAAAGGAGAAGAAGAAAGATGAAGTAAGGAATACGGTTCCTTCTGCTTCTGTATGCATGTAATGGTATATACATATGTTAAAAAGTTAGATAAGGAATGGAAACAATAATTGATCAATTATATTACGGGAGTATTATTGTTTGTATTTTGTAATTGAAACAGACCCTTAACTGAATTGCAGACAAGAGAAAATAAAGAAGATAAAAGGAATAAAGTTGATGTCGATTGATACTGGATTTTGATTATATTACATTTGGAATTTGATGTTTAGCAGATCACGAAAAGATTTGAATGTGGATGTCAACAGATTACGAATTTGTTTCATTCACAGCTATTAAATATGTATTTATATAATTTATTTATATTGATAATAATAATAATAATAATAATAATAATAATAATAATAATAATAATAATAATAATAATAATAATAATAATAATAATAATAATAATAATAATATAACTTAAACATATCAAATTTTATATATATATATATATATATATATATATATATATATATATATATATATATATATATATATATATATATATATATATATATATATATATATATATATATATAATATAAGAAGTAATAATATTACAAATATTAATATTAATATTAATATTAACAACAATAGTAATAATGAAAGTAATGACAATTATATTCAAAATTGTAATTTAATATAATACCATTTATTATTTATGTACTATTATATTATGTGATGCCATTTATCGGTTAATCAATATTTATATATTTTATTTATTTATCTAATAGAAATCCTATATAGACTTATAATAACATATATATATATTTATATATTTATATATTTATTTTAACAGTAACTTAATTATCTTAATTATTACATTCTAATTAATTAAAGTATTATTTATTAAATTATAATATTATATATTCTTATATTTATATTTATATAATATATATACATATTTATTTATAAATAATTGTTCGTGAATCATTGGGAATAGTCAAAGGTCAATTGAATATATGAAACAGTTCAAACTTTTGAGACTCAACAAATTACAAACTTCGCTTATCGTGTCGATTTCATATAAAGATTTAAGTTTAAATTTGATCAGAAATTACCGGGTCGTCACAGTACCTACCCGTTAAAGAAATTTCGTCCCGAAATTTGAGTGGGGTTGTCATGGCTAACAATAAAAATGTTTTCATGACGAATATGAGCTGATAAATAGAGTTTTAATACTGTTGAGTAATATGGATAAGATAATTCGACTACTCGAAGAGTACGAGTGAAGCTATCACAAAAGAGTGAAATGAATAAATAAAGTTTCGTCTTAACTTTTGACGTTGTCTTGGTTGAATTCCGGAATTCCAGGGATTTAAATAAATTCATTGAAATCTGAATAAGATCTGATTTCCTCGGGATTAAGGAAATTAAAATCTCTTTAATTTAATGTGTTCATCTGTCTCGGTTGCTTTGTCTGGTATCTCCACTATAAATGAACTTCTTCCGTTCCATTATTTTCACCACTCCTATACTAAATTCCCAAATTCAAAAGATTGTGAAAATGTTTAATCCAGTTCTAATCCTTGTCCTTATCCTTACTATCGCAACAATCATTCTCCTTTTCCAACTTCCACCGAAGAAATCTGTTTTCTTCTACATCGCCCTTGGGGTGATACTATTCTTAATTATACCGTGTCTTTATATTGCTATTCGTATTAATATCCACGATTTGTAACCTTCGTGTTGCTATTGAGCTTTATATTTTCTCTTATATTTTGGAGCTCTTTGCCTTTTTATTCTCTTCTCGCCCTCTAGTAAAGCGAGTAATGGTCCAAAATTCATAAGTATGGAGTTTCGAATGAACTTAATGTTCTAAACAAGAAACAACGTAATAACACTATTTGATTTGTCAAATTACCAGAATCACTGAGAATAGAACTATCAAGAATATAATTTCTTGATATGTTTAGAAGTTAAGCAGAATGAAAGAGTTATGTAATATGGCACATGATGACGTTATGATCTGTGAATCATCACGTCCCATTAGAAACTCAGCATGACTTACTGTAATATAATCACGTTGATCAAGTGTCATTATATTATACTAACCCATGCTTCAGTTCCCAACATTACTTCAAAACATTCATATTTTAAATTCGAAGATTCATAGAATATAGAAACTAAAAGAATTTCCTTTTATGATATAATACAGATAGTGCGGAGAGATAATTAATATCGGACGAGAATATTTATGAAGATATCTTCAAAAATATTGAGGATATTAATAAAGAAAGATACGATGATATCCTAGAATTTCTAATATCGATGGATGATGAAGAAAATTTGTCCACAAGAGTTTAGAGTCAGAAGCAAGGTATTCGTTAATGACTTCAGCAGGTACTGAATCATTTGAATTCTTTGAGGGCAGGTTTAGTCTTTGTGATTTGTCCACAGCCTTCTTCATGGTTTGCTTAATCGATTTTCCCGTTCCAACTTTTTTGAGCTTTGTCAATACACTTATTCTTTATCTTTATATCTTCGACTGTTAAGGTCGTGTACAGTTTTTGCTGCTATATTCAGCTTTTTCAGAATATTCAGAGTATTGATTTGTAGACTGTGTGCTTTTCAGGATTTTAGAATGGAAGATCATGTTTCTTAGAGATAAGTGTTATATGTATACATATAACTATTGATGTAGTAATGCTGTGAGTTTTCAAAGTACTGATTGCTGATTCCGGTAATTGGTATGGCAATTCTTGTTACGAGATGCCGATGAATTCATGATAAGACTTCAATAGATAAATTTAGTGATTTGTCGAAGAGATTTAAGCCAAGGAGCAATGAGGTTACTGGTACGTCTGCTGGTAATATGGTGGAATATAAAAGGTTCACTGGTAACAATAAAAGAGCACACATATATATCAAGATTATAATAAGGTTGTTTCAAACGAAAAGTCGAAGTTGACTTGCTGGAGCTGTGATAAAACTGGCTATCTCGAACAGGAATTTCAAAGTTATTTTCGGTAATAATAACACTAAAAGAATTAACACAGCTTTGTGTTAAACGTTTACTCAGTTTCCGAGTGTTTTTAGGTGCATAACTGTATGCATAAATCTTTCATTCCGTAGATGAAGTGCGGTTGAATCGTCCTCCCGATTGAGGTGTTTTCAAGAATCATGAAAGGTTTGAATCGCAAATTGTAATCATCAAAATACAAATGAGGTTTAGGATGAAATCAAGTGGCAAACTTAAAGAATTGTTTAGTTTCATATGTTATAATCAATATTTTAATTCATTTTAATTGTCCAATGTTGGTAGTCCTCAGTTGATAGTCCACAGTTAGCAAATTCAATAATTCATATATAGTTAAATATATAATATTCGAATTAATCAATACGTATCGTGACCCGTGTACATGTCTCAGACTCGATCACAACTCAAAGTATATATATTATTGTAGAATCAACCTCAACCCTGTATGGATAACCCGATCATTACTGCATATAGAGTATCTATGGTTATTCCAAATAATATATATATATATATATATATATATATATATATATATATATATATATATATATATATATATATATATATATATATATATATATATATATATATATATATGCGTCGATATGATAGGTCAAAACCTTATATACGTGTTCCGATATTTAAAGTGTGTAAAATAAATACAGAAATTAAATGACGATAAATAAAATGCGTAAAGTAAATAACAGAAATTAAATGACGATAAATAAAATTGCGATAATTAAATTGCGATAAATAAAATGCGATAAATAAATTGCGATAAATAAAATGTAATCAGTTAGATAGGAACAGTTAGCGTGGATTCTTAACAAAAAATATTTTTTTTTAATTGTTTGTTTCTAACAAATTTTATTTTGTCCAATGTTTTCTTCATTATGCCACTTGTTGGATTCTGATAGGTTAAAATCCAAATATGAAATTGAATGAAAATGGTTATTCTGCGGTGGACGAATTCGTATCTCTGTGGGTGTAAGTAGGATAGTAAATGACTGTTGAATCAGATTCGAAGAATGTACAGTGTAACTTATTAATCTGAAATCTAAATATTTCTCGGGTATTACCTATCCGTTAAAATATTTTCACCATTAATTCGTTTGTACAAAAGAATTTTTAATTACAATCTTTATGAAAATATACTTACATATATATTCTCTTCAGATGTAATCATGGATTTAATGAGTTAATATGATATTAATCTCATTTGATTTATTGTTAAAATTAGAATACTTAATCTCTAAAACATTAGAGATTATATAATTGCCATGAAGAGCGAAGATAATTGATGTAGAACGATACTTTGAATGATGATTATACTCGAGGTACAGAATGAGATGTTGAGGCATCGATTGTTGATGGTACTGGTGCTATTTATTGATGGTACTGTTGGTGCCGATCATGTTGCTGAAGCTGGTAAATTTTGCACCATATTCTTCAAATTGATTATTCGAGCGCGAAGTTCGTTGATTTCTTATATTATCACGGGATGATTGTCGATCGGAACGAGCGAATGAATAAGGTTTAGAATTTTAGATAGAATATAATCGTGGCGAGATACTCTAGAAATGAGAAGGAAAATAGTATTACAAACAGGTTCGCAGATAAGTGCTTCAGGTTCTTTGCTAAGAGGTGAATTTGGTTGGTGGAAGGGATCACCTTCTGAGCGTCTCCATTGATTAAGTCGACTACGAACCCATCAGATGAATTGGGGATAGATGATTGGTTGATTCATTCTGGTTATACTGCTTTCGGAGTTCGAGTGGAAATCCTTATCGGAATAGCTGACGGAATAACTATCGGAATAGCTATCGAAATCTGAGAGACTCGAACTGGTTGAGGGATTCATCTCGTACGATCAGATAAAGGATTTTCGATAAGAAATATATTAAAGGATGTAGATTAGTACCCTGCAATACATAATTTACATATGCATATATAATACTAAAATCCCATAATAATAATAATAATAATAATAATAATAATAATAATAATAATAAGTAATAACTAAACTCCCATAATAATAATAATAATAATAATAATAATAATAATAATAATAATAATAATAATAATAATAATAATAATAATAATAATAATAATAATAAGTAATAACTAAACTACCTCAAAGAAGTATTCTAAAAAAAATTGCCCAAGTCCGAGTTTGAACCCGCGACGTCCCGCTAACACAATAACATCCTTAACATCATCGAATCATCTCGATCATACATTACCATCATCGATTATTATCGTTATTTTACGTATCCATTTGTCATCATAATATCTTAATCATCATCATTTTAACTCATCAGCATCGAATCATTATCATATCATAATCCCCATTATTATAACATCATCTATATCATTTTCATTATCCTAATGTCAATAACATCATCGTCATATTTTTTTATAAATCATCATCATCATCTTAATCCTTATCGTGTATCACCATTATTAACTAATTATCATCATATTTTCATCATCATAATCACGTAACATCATAGTTCATCATCATTATTATAACCTTAATATCATCAACTTATATCATCAATATCATTATCTAAACATCATCACATCATCATCTTAATTATCATCACCTTCTGTTTATGATTTCATGTATTATTATCAATGTTATTATTTATATATCATCCATCTCTTAACCGTAACCATCATCACGTACATCACCATTCATGAACTATTATCTAATCAACTTGGGTTCGGCCTAATAAACAAAACGGTTTTTTGGCCCAAGCTAGATTATTTTAATCTAATAATGTCCTACATCACGACCCATATGATATGTTTAGATCATGTATGGTCCGTTTATATAATCTGTCCAAAAAATAATAATATGTTCGGTAGCTTGTATAAGGGTTGGCTTCTATCATCATGTCCCACAACAAGAAATTTAGTAACTATCAAAAAAAAGATGTCGGCCATTTGCATAATTATAGTCCCACTTGATTATCTAATAAAACACCATCTATTATTATTCTATCAACAAGTTGGCAAAGTTTTATATTGTGAATATATATCCTAGCCTTTTCCTTTAAAGTACTCAATAGATGAAAAGTAAAGTTTAATCAGCAGTAGGAGTAATAATCGTGAGTTAGATTGATGTTGAGGTTCGTTTGGTTCCCAAAAATGGCTATGGCATCACTTGATCAACATGTGAGTAAAACACGGCTATTACTCACAATCATGTACACAAACACGGCTATGTGCACAATAACACGGATAATTACGTGGGAGTAAAACACGGCTATTACTCACTACTATATGCACAAACACGACTATGTGCATAAATATAAAACGTGGACAAAGCGGCTATGTCTCACAACTATGGTCACAAAATGGCTATGTGACACCATTAATACGGCACGTAAATCATATACATACATATATAGATTTTCCACTCACCTCAAGTCCCTTGTGAAAGCTAACCGAGCTTGCAACCCTTCAATGTAATGTACCTATTACATTATGCATTTATTAACATACAATCTAGTTGAATTAAATGCCAACCACTAACCCTTGAACATTTAATGACCCGTTTGCATTAAATGACTCAACTACACCAAAACCGCCCATTAATGGCCACGCCTCATCATAGATCATTTAAGGCTAGTGATTAAGGTCTATTAACATCAACTAATATAAACTTGGTGTATTTCATAACCATTTTGCCCGATTAGGTCAACTAGTGCTCTTTTGACTCTTTGACTCACAAATCATGTCAAACTTACACAATAACAACTCTTTCATCATTTTAAAAGTGCATTAATGACTAACAACATCATTTAGCACTTACAACCTTAAATCACAAGACCAAACCCTAGATAATAGCTATTTAGGGTTTCCTTTAACAATCCAACCCAAAATCCCCCATTTAACCCTCAAATGGGTCACACAAGTTCCATATGAATCAAACCCTAGCTTAAACTAAATGAAACTCAAAACATAGAGTTAAGACTTACCAATACAATCACAACGTAGCTAGAGACGTAGGGAACAACTTTAAAACTCGGACTTGGGTGGGATTTGGTCTTCTTCTTCTTCAAGTGAGCTCTCTCTCACTAAACCTTAACTCTCTCTCTAGGATTTAATTGGTGAAGGTGAAGATGTGATAAATGAGGATTGGGTAAGGTTGAATCAGCTTTAAACTCCCCAAAACCGGCCACAAGTGAAAGGACTATTATACCCCCAAAAGATGCCATTTAAAATGGCTAAAAAGTCATTTCAGCGACATTTGTTGCGTTTCGCGACACTTCGTCGCGTTTCGCGACACCAGGACGCGATAAACAGCACTCAAACGCGACAAAGTGGTCAGAAATCACCATCAGAACTTGTCTCGTTTCAAGCATGTTTGTCACGGAACGCGACACACCAGAACAAGACAAACTGCACTCAAACTCGACAGATTACCTGATGTACTCCAATTTCACTTTTAAAACATCCCAAAGTCAAACGTGGTCAAAGCATTACATCCAAACTATTAAATAATCATTCTTGGACTTCAAATGATGCCCCGAGAGTCATGTTTAGATAAACGGGGTGTTACAACTCTCCCCCACTTGAATCGGAGCGCGTCCTCGCGATCCAAGCCGCATGATAAGCCGGAAGATACACCAATACAAATTCTTTGGGTTCCCATGTAAACTCAGAACCTTTACTACGACTCCATTGAACTTTAAAAGTTCTCACCTCTTTATTTCTCAACCTCTTTACCTTTTCATCGAGTATAGCAATCGGCTTCTCAACATACTCTAATTTGTTGTTTAATTCAATCTCGTCTAACGGCACCCATGAAGAATCATCCGCAAGACACTTACGGAGATGGGAAACATGGAATGTATTATGGATCCCCGCAAGCTCTTCGGGTAATTCCAAACGGTTCGCAACTTCGCCAACACGAGGTAAAATCTTAAACGGTCCAATAAACCGAGGAGCTAACTTTCCCCGTTTTCGAAACCTAATGATACCCTTCCATGGCGAAACCTTAAGCATCACCATATCGCCTTCTTCAAATTCGATCGGTCGCCTACGTTTATCGACGTAAGACTTTTGTCTATCTTGCGCCGCCTTTAAACGAGCCCGAATCATATCGATTTTGCTATTTGTCTCCAATACCAAGTCGGTGCTCCCGACTTCCCTTTGACCCACTTCACCCCAACAAATCGGGGTTCGACACCTCCAACCGTATAACATCTCATATGGTGGCATTCCAATACTAGATTGAAAACTATTATTGTACGAGAATTCCACCAATGGCAAATGTTCGTCCCAACTACCGCCAAAATCAATAATACACGCACGTAACATATCCTCCAATGTTTGATTCGTACGTTCAGTTTGACCATCCGTTTGAGGATGATACACCGTACTCATATTAACCCTCGTACCCATGTCTTCATGAAACTTCTTTCAAAATCGAGAAGTAAAACGCGTGTCCCGATCCGAAACAATAGACGCGGGAACGCCATGTCTCGATATCACCTCTTTAATGAACATCTTCGCGAATGCCTCTGATGAAATTGCTTCTTTAATAGAAAGAAACAACGCACTCTTCGTCAATCTATCGACAATCACCCAAATAGTGTCAAATTGGGTTCTTGCCGTTTTCGGCAACTTGGTAATAAAATCCATGGTAATATGCTCCCACTTCCACATCGGAATTTCTAGCAGTTGCAACTTACCATACGGCTTTTGGTGTTCAGCTTTAACTTGCAAACACGTGACGCATTGCTCAACATACTTAACAACGTCGCGTTTCATGCCCGGCCACCAATAATCTTTCTTCAAATCATGGTACATCTTCGTCGCACCCGGATGTATGGAATACTTAGACTTGTGCGCCTCATCAAGAAGCACCTTTCAGAAATCACCCATCTTAGGCACCCACACTCTTTCTTGAAAAGACAATAAACCACGCGAACCCATCGTAATGAATTCTGATTGCCCCACAATTCGTTCCGCATGCTTGTTGTGAACATAAGCCTCTATTTGAATCACACCAAGTTTTTCAAGAAAATCGTTAGTAATAATCATACGTAACAATCCCAATCGTAACGCCGGGTGGTGACTCTTTCGGCTTAACGCATCCGCGACCACATTCGCTTTGCCCGGATGATAAAGTATCTCACAATCATAATCCTTCACCACATCCATCCATCTACGTTGACAATAATTCAAATCCCGTTGATCAAAAAGATGTTTCAAACTCTTGTGATCCGAATAAATTGTACATTTGACACCATACAAGTAATGGCGCCAAATTTTCAAAGCGTGGACCACCGCTGCTAATTCGAAATCATGAGTCGGGTATCTCTTTTCATGTTCCTTTAATTGGCGAGAGGCATAAGCGATGACTTTACCTCGTTGCATTAGAACACACCCGAGCCCATTCAAAGAAGCATCACAATAGATCATCATATCATCTACACCTTCCGTCAATACTAAGACCGGAGCTTTACACAATTTCTCTTTCAACAATTGAAAAGCGATTTCTTGCTCGTTCTCCCAATTGAATCTCGTATTCTTCCTTATCAACTTAGTTAATGGCGAAGCAATCTTGGAAAAGTCTTGGATAAACCGACGATAATAACCGGCCAATCCGAGAAAACTTCGGATTTCCGTAGGCGTAGTCGGTTGTCCCCAACTCTTCACCGTTTCTATCTTCCCCGGATCTGCTTGAATACCATCCTTGTTCACAATATGGCCAAGGAATTGAACCTCCCTTAGCCAAAATTCGCATTTCGAGAATTTAGCATACAACTTCTCTTTTCTCAACGTCTTCAACACTTCGCGCAAATGGTGTTCATGTTCCTTCATACTCCTAAAATATACAAGAATATCATCAATGAACACAATTACCGACTTGTCCAACATAGGTTGGCACACTCGGTTTATAAGATTCATGAATGCCGTCGGTGCATTCGTAAGACCAAAAGGCATAACTACAAATTCAAAATGCCCATAACGAGTACGAAAGGCCGTTTTCTCGATATCTTCCTCACGGACCCGCATTTGATGATAGCCAAACCGTAGGTCAATTTTAGAGAAGTACGTAGCGCCTTGAAGTTGGTCGAATAAATCGTCAATCCTAGGCAACGGATAACGATTTTTGATCGTCACTTTATTTAACTCCCGATAGTCGATGCACATACGCATACTACCATCTTTCTTCTTCACGAACAAGACCGGAGCACCCCATGGCGAAGCACTCGGTCGAATAAAACCCTTCTCAAATAACTCTTGAATTTGATTCAACAATTCTTGCATTTCCGTTGGTGCTAAACGATAAGGAGTTTTAGCAATGGTAGTAGCTCCCGGAACCAACTCAATGCGAAATTGGACTCGTCTTTCCACCGGAACACCCGGTAACTCATCCGGAAAGACATCTTCAAACTCACTCACCACCGAAATTTCACGAATGGCTGGTGGCTCATCACGAGTATCAACAACATGAGCAAGGAAAGCCATACCACCGGTAACAACGAGACGACGTGCCCGTGCAAAAGTGCATATCGGCACCGGTCTCCTTCGTTTATCACCATGAATAATTAGCTCTCTCCCACTAGGGGTCTACACACGAATGGATTTATCATGGCATGAAATATCGGCCCTATTATGATCGAGCCAATCCATACCAACCACGATATCAAAATCACCCAAGGTCATCGGGATGAGATCAATTTTAAAGTTCTCGGAACCAAACACCACATTACAATCTTTACACACATCAACTACTAGCACCGCCTTGCCATCCGCTATTTCGACTTCTACAGGATGACTTAACTTAGCTAACGGTTTATTAAGTTTAGGCACAAATTTTGGTGACACAAACGATAAATTTGCACCGCTATCAAATAGAATCCTTGCCGGATTACAGTTAACCATGAAAGTACCTGAGACGACTTCGTTGGATTGTTTGGCTTCATCATTCGTCATCAAGTAGTTACGCCCCCTAGCTGACCCCGCCGCCTTCTCTAGCCTCTTTACTTGGTCGTTTGATAATTCGGGACATTCCGCCTTCCGGTGCCCCGTCTTTTGACAATTAAAGCACGTGACCGTCTTGATCAAACAATCACGAGCGTAATGACCCGGCTTCCCACAACTATAACAAGTAGGCGTAAAAGTATTCGAACCACCCTTCTTCATACTTCCGACGCTTTCGGGCACACCTTTGCTCTTCTTGTTGGAGTAACTAGGCGCTCCAAATTTTCTTTTACTCGACCCATAACTAACCGAAACCGGACTCGGAGCTTGTACTTCAAACCCTTTTGCCACCGCCAAAATCTTAGCGAAAGTTTCAACATGACCGATACTAATTTTACCCTTTAAATCATCTCTAAGGGTTGCATGAAAGTCTTCCATTAGCATTTGATCATTTCCCACATACTTGGGGCAAAAACGTGCCTTGGCGAGAAAGTTGGTTTTGAGAGTATTTAGGTCCAAAGACCCTTGACACATGTTCCTTAACTCATTTCGAAATTTGAAAAGATCCGCTTGCGTACGATATTCAAGGAAAAACTCTTTCTTGAACTCCGCCCATGATAAACCTACAAAAGCCGCATCACCCACCATATCAATCTTACCATCGAGCCAATCTTTAGCATGGCCCCTTAACAAACTAGTAGCAAGCCTCGTTTTCTTCTCGGGTGGGCACTCGGTAGTGCGAAAACAACCTTCAACATCAGAAATCCAAGCCGCACTCTTCATGGGGTCGGGATCCCCGTGAAAATGAGGAGGCTTAGTCGCCAAGAAGTTCTTATAGCTAAACTCCAACTCGCCCACATTTTGAGGTTTAGGAAACCTCCTTTCAACTTCTTCTTTAATGGCATTAGTCATCCGTTCTTGAATCATATCGACAATTTGTTCCGAAACCGACTCTTCGAATATTTGTTTAACCCTTCGTGAGAAAACCGAAACATAGTTTTCTAAAGCGGCTTCTATCTTGGTAGTCATCTCATCTTCCTCCACATGAGAGGGACCACCATTGCCATTCGTATCTGTTCCGTTTCTCGTCTTCATTCTAAAGATTAAAAATGGATTAGACATCACCAACAATTTAATAAACATATATACCTATGCATATTACCGCACACACCACATCTAGCTCGATACTTGTCGCACATCCTTGCTTGACTTGACTTGCAACCGTAATAGTGGTCGCGACTCACTATTACGCTCACATGCCGTGCCATGCTCAAATGTATCACAACCATCTTGCTCGATGTTCAAAACAATAACACACGGTTAGTAACATCATAACATAGCATAGTTGTCCACTTATGCATCAAAGAACTAATCAAACCCCGTACTGACCCGTAATCTTACAAGTCCCGCATATAATTCCTCAACACAAAAGTCTAAGTCTAGGCGCCTATCTCAAGTCACCTAAATCCCTTAGAACATGCTCTGATACCACTTGTAACAACCCAACCCGTAATCCATACGATAAATTTTTTTTTTATACAACACAATTTCACGCCAAATAAATATGTAACCCATTTCACGAGTTCCATTTAAAACGCACAACAATTAATTGTTTACAAAAGGCACGAAGGCCACGAATAAAGTTTAGTACAAGTTTGACCCATTACAAATAATAGTTTATAAACCAAACGACATTCCGAGCATGGTTTGGGACTAAACTACCCAAAACTAGGCCAACTTCCAAAAGCTCCAACATAACAACAACAAGGGACACCTAGTGCCCAACGACCCCCTTGCCCTTGTTCGCGCCTGCATCTAAAAAGATAAAAAACGAGAGGGGTAAGCAAAGCTTAGTGAGTAGAATAAATATATACATGCATATAAGACTTACCCACACGCATCCACAATATCATATAACGCACACAATCACATAACATCTCGATAAACAAGCTAGTATCATCAAATTGTATGACTAGCAACATTAATAGCATAGTAATCATAGCATTAATTAAAATGTTAACTTTAACAACTATAACCCATGGTTAACCCAATTCTTCGCAAGGGAATGACTTCGCGAAACAAGTCATCGATGTTCATAACAACTGTTAGCTCCCAAACACGGCTATGGTATACTAACCCCCGAGGTGTTCCAAAAACGGCTATGGCATCACCCCCAAGTGTTCCCAAAAACGGCTATGGCATCACTTGATCAACATGTGAGTAAAACACGGCTATTACTCACAATCATGTACACAAACACGGCTATGTGCACAATAACACGGATAATTACGTGGGAGTAAAACACGGCTATTACTCGCCACTATATGCACAAACACGACTATGTGCATAAATATAAAACTTGGACAAAGCGGCTATGTCTCACAACTATGGTTACAAAACGGCTATGTGACAGCATTAATACGGCACGTAAATCATATACATACATATATAGATTTTCCACTCACCTCAAGTCCCTTGTGAAAGCTAACCGAGCTTGCAACCCTTCAATGTAACGTACCTATTACATTATGCATTTATTAACATACAATCTAGTTGAATTAAATGCCAACCACTAACCCTTGAGCATTTAATGATCCGTTTGCATTAAATGATTCAACTACACCAAAACCGCCCATTAATGGCCACGCCTCGTCATAGATCATTCAAGACTAGTGATTAGGGTCTATTAACATCAACTAACATAAACTTGGTGTATTTCATAACCATTTCGCCCGATTAGGTCAACTAGTGCTCTTTTGACTCTTTGACTCACAAATCAAGTCAAACTTACACAATAACAACTCTTTCATCATTTTAAAAGTGCATTAATGACTAACAACATCATTTAGCACTTACAACCTCAAATCACAAGACCAAACGCTAGATAATAGCTATTTAGGGTTTCCTTTAACAATCCAACTCAAAATCCACCCATTTAACCCTCAAATGGGTCACACAAGTTCCATATGAATCAAACCCTAGCTTAAACTAAATGAAACTCAAAACATAGAGTTAAGACTTACCAATACAATCACAACGTAGCTAGAGACGTAGGGAACAACTTTAAAACTCGGACTTGGGTGGGATTTGGTCTTCTTCTTCTTCAAGTGAGCTCTCTCTCACTAAACCTTAACTCTCTCTCTAGGATTTAATTGGTGAAGGTGAAGATGTGATAAATGAGGATTGGGTAAGGTTGAATCAGCTTTAAACTCCCCAAAATTGGCCACAAGTGAAAGGACTATTATACCCCCAAAAGATGCCATTTAAAATGGCTAAAAAGTCATTTCAGCGACATTTGTCGCGTTTCGCGACATTTCGTCGCGTTTCGCGACACCAGGACATGATAAACAGCACTCAAACGCGACAAAGTGGTCAGAAATCACCATCAGAACTTGTCTCGTTTCAAGCATGTTTGTCACGGAACGCGACACACCAGAACGCAACAAACTTCACTCAAACTCGACAGATTACCTGATGTACTCCAATTTCACTTTTAAAACATCCCAAAGTCAAACGTGGTCAAAGCATTACATCCAAACTATTAAATATTCATTCTTGGACTTCAAATGATGCCCCGAGAGTCATTTTTAGATAAACGGGGTGTTACATGGTAGCGCAGCTAAAAAAATGGTGATGATTCTCGGTTATTAAGATAGGAGAGGGAGATGTTAATGGAAAACGAGAAGAAGAAAGATGAAGTAAGGAATATGGTTCCTTCTGCTTCTGTATGCATGTAATGGTATATACATATGTTAAAAAGTTAGATAAGGAATGGAAACAATAATTGATCAATTATATTACGGGAGTATTATTGTTTGTATTTGGTAATTGAAACAGACCCTTAACTAAATTGCAGACAAGAGAAAATAAAGAAGATAAAAGGAATAAAGTTGATGTCGATTGATACAGGATTTTGATTATATTACATTTGGAATTTGATGTTTTGCAGATCAGGAAAAGATTTGAATGTGGATGTCAACAGATTACGAATTTGTTTCATTCACAGCTATTAAATATGTATTTACATAATTTATTTATATTGATAATAATAATAATAATAATAATAATATAACTTAAACATATCAAATTATATATATATATATATATATATATATATATATATATTATAAGAAGTAATAATATTACAAATATTAATATTAATATTAACAACAATAATAATAATAATGAAAGTAATGACAATTATATTCAAAATTGTAATTTAATATAATACCATTTATTATTTATGTACTATTATATTATGTGATGCCGTTTACTGGTTAATCAATATTTATATATTTTATTTATTTATCTAATAGAAATCTTATATAGACGTATAATAACATATATATATTTATATATTTATTTTAACAGTAACTTAATTATCTTAATTATTACATTCTAATTAATTAAAGTATTCTTTATTAAATTATAATATTATATATTCTTATATTTATATTTATATAATAAATATACATATTTATTTATAAATAATTGTTCGTGAATCGTTGGGAATAGTCAAAGGTCAATTTAATATATGAAACAGTTCAAACTTTTGAGACTCAACAATTACAAACTTCGCTTATCGTGTCGATTTCATATAAAGATTTAAGTTTAAATTTGATCGGAAATTACCGGGTCGTCACATAAACCATTATGTAAGGGTCGTGTGTAAACGGTATATTTTAGATTATCATTATTTGATAATCTACGTAATGCTTTTTAAACCTTTATCGATAAAATAAAGGTTATGGTTGTTTTAAAAATGAATGCAGTCTTTGAAAAACGTCTCATATAGAGGTCAAAACCTCGCGACGAAATCAATTAATATGGAACGTTTATAATCAATATGAACGGGACATTTCATTTCTGCCATGCAAATTTCTTGCGAGGATCATTTCTCCTGTATTGTTTGCCTGGTAGCAAGTGATTTAACTCTCCTGCCTTGATCTTTGCAATGATTTCTCTCATCAAAGATTTGCAATTATCTGTGTCATGACCTCATGCCTCATGAAAGTCACACCATAGCTCACTCCTTGGACCATCTCTTTCCTCCATAGGTGCTAAAGGATTGAAATCAGTCCGGATGGGTTTAGTGAAAAGAATCTCCTTGGGAGTTTTGGTTAACGCCATTATCAATGGATGTCTCTCTAGGGGCCTCCTGTTGTGATGAAAATCATTGGGATGATTATTGCCTCTCCATCCGCTATTGGAATTTTCATTTCTCCTTTGATTTTGATCAAAGTACCATCCTCCGTTGTGTGGTTTGGTACTGCTGCTGCTTCCATCAAACTTGCTTGATCCTCGCTCTCCTGCTCGAACATGCTTTTGTGTAACTTCCAATGCCTGGTGCAGAGTTTTTGACAAGTCATACCTTAACGTATGAACAAGTGCACCAAACCTTCGCTGATCCAAGCAGAAAATAAAGCCAGACACTAGCTGTGACTCTGGGCAATCAGGTATCTTTTGTGCTTCAAGCGTGTATCTCTTCATGAAATTACTCAAGGACTCATTATGATGCATCGTTATCTCATGTGCATCAAGATGTGTCAAGGTGCAGCTATGAAGATTTTGATACTGCATAACAAACTTCGCACGAAGATCCAAATAACTTGTAATACTCCTTGACGGTAGGCTAGCAAACCATTCCCGTACCATTTTCTGCAACACCATTGGAAACATATGACAAGCTACCTCGTCATCCCAATGCTGCAACCTCATTGCACCTTCAAACATAGTAAGAAAATCTTCAGGATCTGTAGTACCATCATAAACTCCAATTGTCGATATGCCAAGATTCCTGGGCAATGGATAGTTAGCAATTCGATCAATGAAGCATTGAGTGGACTCTGCCATAGCTGGTGGTTTTGTAGCTTGTTCTCCAGTGATTAGAGCGAAAAAAGTATCTACAGCCACAGCGCGGACGGAGGGCTGCGCTAAGCGTTGCTTATACTTTGCTGGAGCTGTTTGCTTAAGGATTCCGTTTAAAAGTAATGTTACCTTCTTCTCAGACATGAACTCCTCCGTCTCATCATTCTCTTCTTCAGAATCAATGCTAATATAGCTGAACTCATTATCATCTTCAGAGTCATCGATCAGACTACCCAACTTGTCCAGTATTTTTGATAACTTGTATTTTGACATAGACTGCTTCTTCATGATTTGCTTGTTTTTGCCATCCGTCGTCTATCGAATATATGTAAATGGTATACATCGTCGTGGTTGCATCAATGGTCGCTTCTCTGGATTAGTAACAAAACTTTGAAGCTTTTCTGCACTTTTGGTTGCTGTGTCCTCGATTATTGGCCTTTTCCCTGGATTAGTGGCCAAATGCTTAAGCCTTTCTGTAGTTTCAGCTATTGTTTCTTCAATCGTACCTTCCGATGACGGAACAGGTACATATTCTTTAGGCATTAACGGATAAGTTATCACGCCTTCAGTTAGTAGATTGTTAACTGCTTCAAGTATGTTTATGGACGGAGCTTCAGTTGCTTTCGTTCCTTTTTCGTTCCGCGTGTTCTTGACATTAGTGGATGGCGCCATTGTTAACACCTATTTCCTTATGAGGTAAGGCTTAGTGTATCAACACAATACTAGAAGTATCTAGCTAAAAGAGGGAGAGTGTTGCCGATTGATGTTTACTCTCGGGAAAAAATCCCTGCAGACCCGGTTCACAAGTATAGAAACTTGTGGGGTGGCTTAATCAATCTTTTGTCCGTTTAGCGTTAAGCTGTTAGCCGGATGACTTCTAGTGAGAGAAAGTGCTATGTGAGAGAGAAAGGTGAAATCTCTGCTCACAAGTTGTTAGAGTGTCTGAATGTGTAAAATGACGACCCAATGGGTCTATTTATAGTGATAGATCCACCAGATGATTCGGGGACACGTGTCAGATGGTGATACGTTCTGTTATTCATGATCCGAAATTTACGCTGAATGTGATGCTCTCCGGCCAGGGCTTAAGCGCTAGGCGGCCTTCAGGTCTTACGCATGACAGAAACAGCCTGCACAGCGGAGAACGCTTGACGGACAGTTTCCCAAAACTATTATTCTCAGCGTTCCTGATGCCAATTTCATGCGAATATTATGCCTTTATGCGTGTATACGATAGGATACACCAAGTACCAACATATAATTTACTCACTAATTACTTAAGTCAACCCGAGTCAAAGTCAGTTTTGACTCACACATCAAGTCACAATTACTAGTTTCAATTTGATTGGTTTATCATTTTTATAAAATCCCCAAATCCATAAACCCTAATCCTAATTTTCGATTTAGGGTTTTAATGAAACTAAAACTTTAATTTCTAACAATAATAGAGTCATAATCAATAAAAATTCATATTTAAAGAAATAAAAAGCTCATACCTCAAGTTAGGTTATAAAACCCCAATTTCTATAGAGATGATGAGAAGTTAAGAAAATCACAAGCTTCAATGGTGTTAGTAATTGATAACAAGGTTGATTACACCTTTTAATTTAGTTGCATGAAGAAAATCTAGGGTTCTTGGTCTTGATCCCAAAAATCGCCACTCACACGTACTCCCTGATTTATTCTTTATTTTTTTTAACTTACTGGAACAATGAAGTGTTTTCCAAATTTTTAAGAGGTAAGTTTCAACATATTTACAAATTTGACCCTCCCCTACTTAGTGTCTTACAAGGTTGGTCCTTTTCTTAACGAGAACTAAATTAACTATCTCTCTTACACTAAGAAAGTGAGTAATGAGTGATAAGTCCAATCAAAATTAAATCCTAACCATCCATCAAGATATGATCATTTAATCTCATCCATCCATCACCCATTATCTTGAAAATCACGTGATATGTGTACACTCACTTCAAAACTCATAATACCCCTAGATATACAAAAACAAACAGAAAACAATTGGAAAAATAGGGGTTGAATAGAAAAAAGGTCATTTGATTATAATAATCACAATATCTCTCCTCCTAATCATGTATACAAATCATTCAGGAAAATCTGAAAATTCTTCATCATTTTCAAAATTTATTCAAAATTTGTACCGCCTATACGATCGATTCATCTATACGATTGATTTATGTTCCAATCTATCCCAATTTATTCACGCAGTGATCTTCAAAAAATTTCATCAAAATCGATTCAGCATACTGTATGATTCAATCGAAAGATCGATTCAACAATTTGTTTATTCGTACATTACGATGCCGAACATCAAATGGGTAACATTTACGTGATTCAAAACCATGATTTTAGTTGTGTTCTTGACTTTAACTTCTCCTTTCGAAACCTTAACTTTTGATCATAAGGATTCGATTTTTTTATTTTCTGTCGCTATTATTGTAGACTGGTTTATATCCACCATCTTTATTACTGGTGCTGATTAATTCAACGAAATATATACGCATTCAACCGAAAAGATTATGAACTACGCGATGGTTAACAATAGGCTTACAGATTTGTACCAGCTTGAAACAAGGGTAACTGCTACCGATTTCTTGTAACAGACATATAATATGATCCTAACACGAATTTTTTTACAACTAAGTCGATCTCATAATGTTTTTATGGGAAACTTTTGAAAACAAATTTGTACTAACTGCCCAATTTTTTATGTTGTGATTATATTTATGTAGGCTTCGGTAATATAAATTGTTTATATGTTGTGATCATGAGAAAGAGAATGGATGCTTCTGCATCATAAATTTTATATGTTTTTTTTTTTTTTTTTTTTTTTTTTTTTTTTTTTTTTTATAAATTTATAAAATTTATAAATTTTATATGTTGTCATTATGAATATGGATGCTTCATATTTTGTGACTTTGTAAACTTTGTATAATCATCTTACATTAGAATGTATTGGTTTTCAAAATTGGTGAGATCAATGTAATCTCTTATTGGTGTCAAAATGGGCAGTTGGATAACGGGTGAAAACAAGTAAATGTATTTTCTATCATATACTTATTAATTAATGTTATATCTTTATTATAACGTTCATACATTTATAATGATGAAGATCTTATGGATGACTTATACAATTTGGACAACATTTCAACCATTCTCTTTAACCCAAATTATCTGAAAGAAATAAATAACCAGTTTTAGCAATTATTCTATGAAAGGGTGAAGTCATGTTGTATGATTCTTACATGTCCAAAACTAAGAAACACCTACATTTTGAAAGTGATTATACAGCGTTGTACCATCAAGTTTACAAAAAGTAGGGTCATATTGTCATAAGGATCTCTCTAGAACGGCAACATGAAGCTTTATTCTATGTTAGTGATGGATCCAAGGGGTACTATTTGAATATGATTCAAGCAGTGTCGGCACACACCATTTTGCCAATGATCAATCTTAAATTAGATACTAAGATCTAATTTAGAAATTGAGTGCAATGAGGGGTGGATGGTGGTGTTGATAATGTTTTTGGGACCTTATGATCGTCTTTCACTTAGATTCAAGTGATCAATCACCATGTCCCGGTCTTGATCGAATTACCTTGGTTTGATTATGATTAAGGCTTGGGCGTGTTCACAAGCAAACCATAAAAACCTTAGCAAATAGCAATTGCACAGAATCAACAACCTAAAATGAGAGGCCAAACTCCCTATTTATAGGCTTCGGATTTCCGCGGAGCTAACAACCGCGCAACAACAACATATCCGCAATATTTGTGCGGGACACTTTCGCAGACATTATTTGCGTATGGCTCCGCAGTGTTTAAACACAGCGCACAATTGTTTAATTATCTCTGCGGCTCTGTTTGCTCTTGCACTTGAGTTGCCTTTTGTACTTAAATTATACATATATATGCCTATATATATGATCAAGTCCCCCCAGTTTATTGTGTTATATGTACGCAGAAAATATAACATAATAAACTCTAAAAAAAATGCAGTTAAAAATGCACTTCTCAATCGGTCCGCAAAATTTAATCCGTTACGCATATAGCATATTATATTGCATCGGACAAACTGTGTGTGTCCCATAAGGATTACCTAACGGCTCTTTTCTAGCCGTTGATAGATTACTGCTATATTATAGCCGTTGATTTAATCATTGCGAAAAACCCTGATCCCTTCAATTACTACTATAAATAGGATCGACTGTAATTCAATTTCACTTTACTCATTCGCATTCAGCTATCTTTTTATTAAAGCGCTAACCACGCAGATCAATACTCACAACTTTCTCACAATTATCATTCACTTTCTTCCTTCATTATCTTCTTACTTATTTTAATTTTAAATCTTTCATACTTTCAACATGGCATCCCCATCTACTCCTCAGTCTTCTTCCGTTGTATCTACGGATAGGTTTTCGTCATACATGACTGATGAGAAGATTGATCAATTAAAAATCAACTATCCATTATTGGATCAGTTTATACCCATTGCTCCTGCTCAGAATAAGAGAGCTAACAATCCTCCCGCAGGGATGATTGCCATCTATGAAACATCTATATATCAAGGAAATCTGAGATTTCCACCAACTGACTTCTTCTTGGGCATCTGCGATTCATACAACATCGTCATCGCCCAATTACATCCATATGCTATTGCTAAAATCATTTTATTTGAAATGTATTGCAGGGCGATCAACAAACAACCCTTAATTGATGTGTTCCGCAATTTTAACACCATCATACCATCCGACCGCGGATGGTTTACGTTCAAGTCACGCTATGGAGTTATTACAACTCCCAAGGCGTCAATTGGGAACTGGCGCAGGTCATTCTGTTTCATTAAGGCTGATGCAATTTGTGGTTATAAAAATTTCCTTTGCTGGACAATGGAGCTGAATCATAGTGCGCATGAACGCAATGATCTTGATCAGATCGGCAAAGAGTTGTTGGCCGAAGTTAAAAATGTACATTTAGTAGTTCGCCAATATAGCCATATTCCACTTTATTTAGGGCGAGTATCAATGTATTGGCCGTGGAACAACTACAATGTAACTCTTCATGAAGCAACTAATAGAGGTATAAAATCATAGTGTTATTTTCGCACAACACATATGCATTTTTCTGCATATTATATATTTATACTTCTTATTTTTTGCAGAGATCTTTCTCTCTGACTTAATGGTGCTAGAAGATGCTTCTCAATGCAAAACTATATGTCGCCCTAAAGAAGGCAGCAGCACTACGGTAGCTGTTGAACAACTAGTGCTAAATTCATCAATTATTTCAGAAGGCAAACGAAAGAGCAATAGCTCAAGTGTCCCCTCAGTGCAAGAAAGTAGGCGCAAACTTCTACGCATTACTCCCATTGTGGAGGAAGTTTCCGACAAAGGCAAAAATCAAAGTATGTTTCCTTATCACGTCATATATGCACGCTATTATATTTGATATTTTACTTTTATATCAATTGATTTTTATCCATTACATTACAGCAGATCCTGTTGACCTGACAGCTGATACAGAAGAAACCGTAGAGGAAGGATTCATTAGCCACTGTAACGACCCAACCCGTTATCCAACCGAATACGCAAGAAATATTTTTTTTACAAGACAGAAGGGTGCGTGGCGCGCTCCACTGCTTGTGCGCGGCGCGCACAAGCCTAGTCAGCTTCTGTCCGAAACTTTTAGACGAAACGGTTTTCACAACACATAATATTAGATAAAACTAACACGTTCCAATAATAAAACGAGTTTTACGACACCGGGCCCACATCGGCCATCTTACGACTTTCGTATAAAAAAAAAGCTTTCGACCACGTGAGTTTAGTTTCCAAACAAAACTGCATGATGTTTGGGGATAAACTACCCAAATCCTAAGTCGAATCCAAAAGTAAACCAAGCAAGCATCAAAAGGGGAAATCATCTAATCCCGAGCATACCCTTGCCACGTCCGCCTCCGAACCTAAAAATGTAAACAACGAGAGGGTAAGCTAACGCTTAGTGAGTGAGAATATACAACATATATATATATATATATATATATATATATATATATATATATATATATATATATATATATATATGCATAAAATGGACACGCCACACAATAATAATCAAATAACACATACCGGAGCATCCAAGTATAAAGGCTAGCAAAACTAGGCATACCGTACGATCGCTATACAACAAGCTAGTAATATCAACAATGTAAGTACACCAACAACGATATGTACAACGCCATCAAGCTACACCCGGAGGGTTAGCTACATCACAACAATACGACAATATATATATATATATATATATATATATATATATATATATATATATATATATATATAACAAAGCGTAAACCTCCCAAGGTTAACCTTTTAACCCAATACCGAAACCAACTACCAAATACCAAAATGAAGATTAGCCGAACTACATGAGCCTTAGTAAATCCACATCCACACGAGACTACTATCTTCAATAACACAACAACATCGAGGTTGGCCGAACTACACGAGCCTTAGTAAATCCGCAACCACACGAGATCACTACCTCAATAAGATGACCGAACTACACGCGTCATCTTGAACCCGCATCCACACGTGATTCACTTCCCAAATCAAAACCCACGGTCCCGGGATTTATAAATATCCACATCATCGGGGTTATCCAATTCACAACTCAATATCGACCCTTCGCCATTGGGGTTATATAATCTACATCACGAGCACATGTGATAACGTACTCACAAAGTGTGCACCTCACCAAAGGTGGTCAACCAAAATGCACAACTGTGCCAATTGGACCTATACGTAAGTCCATCAAATCCACCTATATGTGAAGTGAGCTCTATAACCTAGAACCACTTCACCCGACCCGCACCCATCCTACACATACATATGTACATAGGATATTAACACTCACTTTATCGTCTTGATGAATGCAACTGAACAAATCCGCAACATGTCAATGGAAAGTACCTATTCCATTATCACAATATAAACAACACACTTAGTGTGGATTTACAAACCAACTCAAATCGACACTTAGTGCAATTTCGACCAATTACACTTTCAAGCACAAACCGCGCCCAAACTAACCAATAATCACTAACACTAGTGACAATGGTCCTAACATGCCAATTTAACCCAATCATAAGTTTTAAACACTTATCATTCTCAAAATCACCCATAAACCCTAATTTTGACTCATTTCGAAATTAGTCTTTCAAATACACTAAAATGGGTTCCAACACTTCCATAATCACAAAACCTAGTGATTAAACCCAATTCGAAGTCCTAAATCATGGCCAAGTCGGTTTCCAACCCAAAACCCACCAACAACAACAATAAACCCGATTATTAGCAACACTAAACTCACCTCATGAGTTTAAATGGGTTTCTCAACAATTTAAGTTCAAACCCTACTTGAATATCAAAATCAAACAATGAAATTCGGAGTTAGAACTTACCACAACAACCAAAACGTAGCTAGGAACGAGGTGAACAGCTTTAACACTCGAGCTTTTTATCAATTCGAGCTTCTTCTTCTCCAAAACCCAAATTCTCTCTCTAGAAATCTCTCTCTCACTCTAAGATAGATGAGAGTGTTGATGGATGTGAAAGTGATCCAAAATTGGATCCAAACCAGCTGATATGGCCTGAGATCCATCCTCAAGTGAAAAGACCAAAAAGCCCCTCATTTAAATATAATTGGAAAAAGACAGAAAACTATCGCTAGGCAGTGTGCGCGGCGCGCACCCTCCATCCTGCGCGGCGCGCACGAGGCTCAAAATAGTCTGTCAGCTTTTAAATTTGTTCCACCCTTCACACACTATACGCACATCATTTTAACTCTATGTACCATAAATATTATGGTCTTACAACTCTCCCCCACTTAGAATCGATCACGTCCTCGTGATCCTCGTCACTTAACCTACCGGACCCACACTCTATGGTCCTCAAACATACGTTCCAAACCGACTTCTACCACAATTATCATAAATTCGAAGGTTATTCCTTTTACCAATTACACACTTGCACACATTCCGGAACGTGCAATGCACATAACATCCGAAATCTACCACAATCGCTTAACATACGCGAAAACATCATGTTTCCTTCCAACTTCTCTAGGCAATCCTTCTCAATGAATCGCCTTTAACACTAAATCGTCATCCGCAATTTAGCAAATCTACAAATCCGAGCACTAAAACTTGCTCAATACCTCACATCGGGAAAAACTCAAGCAATCTCTTGCCGAGATATCAATCCCTTAGCTTACCCTTAGCGTACCCTTACCGAGTACAATGCTAAAAGCAACCAAGTCTCAACCTAAGGTCAACAACCCAAACGATGAAGACCGAACAAAACGAATCCTTACGGATAACACTTACCACAAACATCCCTTATAGTGCGCAACACGACCAATACGCAACTATCGTAACATCATAAGCAAACACCTAAAACCGATAGCGTCCAAAACGACTATGGCAACGCTAATCCCAAGGTGTACAAAATTGACTATTGTCACACCCATATCAACATGTGAGCGAAACACGGCTATTGCATCACTAATCACACAACATGGTCCTCATGACCCCACCATTGGTGTATAAAACAACCAATAGTTCTCAATACTAACCACATGAAGGCTGGCCGAAACTACACGCACCTTAGTGAATCCGCACCACACGCGACTCACCACCTCCACCGCAACAACAATCGGGATTGGCTGAACAACACACGCCCTAGTGAATCCGAACTACGGGAGAGTCACTATCCCAATAGAATGACCGCATCTACACGTGTCATTGTGAATCCGAACTACACGCGACTCACTTCCTAAATCTCAACACAGGAATGGTACTCTCATTTCCCACCGGTACTCGCATTTCCCGATAATGTTATACCATGCCGATATAACGCTACTCCCAACACATAACCAAAATCCAAAGGGAACGATTCTCGCAAATGAACCGTTAGCCACGCAGATGCCACTAGTACACATCACTAGTCCCTTGGGTGGTATCGACACCCGAACTTTAAACCCACCCGTCACACACGCTCTTTTGGCCTCAAACGACGAGTAGTGTAACATCGCGCACTGCTACACCATAGTGAATCCTAACGGAATACACTAACCATCAACACACGCTCTTTTGGCCTCATACAACGAGTAGTGTAACATCGCGCACTACTACACCATAGTGAATCCTAACGGAATACACTAACCATCCACCCCGAACAACAAGTATATACTCATACTTAGGAACGTTCCACTCACTTGGAAATCCTTGCACACGCATCACACGTACATGTACACAACGTCATCACAATCGAGCAAGAACCACCTATATCGCACATAGGCACAAAAACATAATTCCCTAGAAGAGAATCCGACACACACATCCTTTAACCGAGGGATCTCACCTTGCTCGTGAAACACTTCCATTATCTCTCAACGAGATTCACCACATTACCACTCGGTGATAATTTAAATTTAAAACCATAAGTACAATTTATTTCAAATCGTACTTTTACCACAATCGACCAACGTAGGTCTCAAAGCTAGCTGCGAATCCATACGAGCATCGTCCAATATCAATACACTAGAACATCTTCGTGCGAGAGTCCAAACTCCCCCACTTAGAACTCCGTTCCATAACCACATCACAATACCTTGCTCCAACCTTGAGCACATGAAGGATTTTAACCTATCCTTATACACTTCGAACGAAGAGTTAACCACAAAGTATACAAACTTTAATCTTGCAATCCTCTAATTGCTCTAGCTTGTCAAATTTTCACATAGTCACTCATGTACCTAAGGGTTTCTCTCCGGTACCCTAAGTACAATGTAACCGCAACACCATTGGAGTCGAATACCACGCTAGTAGGTATGAAAGAGGCACCTAACATCGCGTCACGTAGACTCCATTACCAACACACATCGAGATCAAACACTCGATCTTTAGGGTTTTATCCACCCGTCGAACCTCATGGTTCATCAACTTCAACACGAAAGCAAACACGCGCTTAACGACCGAACACCAAGGCCCATACCCATGGCTTGGTAGAAACATTTCCCAACACTAAGGAATGCTTGGTTGGACCAAGTCTTACGCCCTTCCTCTGTCAATCCATACACCACCATAGGGTAATTCCATTAGAAATGTCTCCCATAACAATAATATGCACAACACGATGCAATTAACAAATCCGAACTCAATCGGCAGATAATAAATAATCAAAGGACATATTCATTAAAACGAAAAGTACCTTAACGTCTTCTCGTCACACCCATCCCCGCTAACTCAGGACACTCGGAATTACGATGTCCTTCTTCTGGGCAATTGAAGCACACCGTGCCATCACCCTTTGGCACCGAACATTCCCAAGACTTGTGACCCCTCACGCCACAATTGTAACACCTAGACGCACTAGAATCCGATATACTCGTCCGTATACCACCCGTGCTCACACTTGCACCCTTAGTTCTCTTACTTGGAGCACCATACAAAACAACCCTTCTCTTACTTGAAGGTTCACTAACCACTGATCGCGTATACGATTCGAAACCCCTAGCCACGGCGAATAACTCCGCAAACGATTTCGCCTGACCTCTGCTAATTTTTTCCTGCAAGTCATCATTCAAAGTTCGATAGAAATCTTCTATCAACATACGATCGTTCCCAATATACTCCGGGCAAAAATGAGCCTTCGCCATAAAGGTCGTCTTAAGAGTATTCAAGTCCATAGATCCTTGTCGCAAATTTCGCAACTCATCACGTAATTCTGCCAAATCGGCTTGCGTCCGGAACTCCTCGAAGAATTCCTTCTTAAAATCGTCCCACGATAACCCCATAAAAGCTTCACCACCAACGATATCGATTTTACCATCCAACCAATCCTTCGCCCTACCCCGCAACAAACTAGTATCGAGTCTTGTCCTCTTCTCGGGAGGGCATGCAATAGTGCGAAAACACCCTTCGACATCCGAGATCCATGTTGTGCTAACCAAAGGATCCGGTTTCCCGTCATACATCGGGGGTTTAGTCCTCATGAAACTCTTATGACAACGCCCCATTTCACCACTACTTTGAAATTCGGAATACTTCCTATCCATTTCTTCTCGAAACGCACCCATTTGCTCCGCAACGGCGGCCGCAACTCTAGTCGTCTCGATCCCGTTTCTCGTCGTCATTCTAAAGAATGCAAAAATGATTAGTCCACGAACGTATAAAACCACACGCACAACACCGCCCCATCTGAAAGGACCCGTTCATATACATTATAAACGGTTCACAATAGTTGATTACATTGCGAGGTATTTGACCTCTATATGATACATTTTACAAACATTGCATTCGTTTTTAAAAGACAAACTTTCTTTACATCGAAAATTGACAGGCATGCATACCATTTCATAATATCCACTATCCAACTATAAATTGATTTAATAATAATCTTTGATGAACTCAATGACTCGAATGCAACGTTCTTCAAAATATGCTATGAAAGACTCCAAGTAATATCTTTAAAATGAGCAAATGCACAGCGAAAGATTTCTTTAACACCTGAGAATAAACATGCTTTAAAGTGTCAACCAAAAGGTTGGTGAATTCATTAGTTTATCATAATCATTTATTTCCATCATTTTAATAGACCATAAGAATTTCATTTTCAGTTCTCATAAATATACGTCCCATGCATAGAGACAAAAATAATCATTCATATGGTGAACACCTGGTAACCGACATTAACTAGATACATATAAGAATATCCCCTATCATTCCGGAATCCTCCTTCGGACATGATATAAATTTCGAAGTACTAAAGCATCCGGTACTTTGGATGGGGTTTGTTAGGCCCAATAGATCTATCTTTAGGATTCTCGTCAATTAGGGTGTCTGTTCCCTAATTCTTAGATTACCAGACTTAGTAAAAAGGGGCATATTCGATTTCGATAATTCAACCATAGAATGTAGTTTCACGTACTTGTGTCTATTTCGTAAAACATTTATAAAAGTTGCGCATGTATTCTCAGCCCAAAAATATAAAGGGTAAAAAGGCAAATGAAACTCACCATACTGTATTTCGTAGTAAAAATACATATAACGTCATTGAACAAGTGCAAGGTTGGCCTCGGATTCACGAACCTAAATTAATTATATATATTTATATGTTGGTCAATATTTGTCTAACAAATTAGGTCAAGTCATAGTGTACCACAATCCTAATGCTCGAGACTAATATGCAAAAGTCAACAAAAGTAAATTTGACTCAAAATAATTTCTAAAAATCTATACATGATTAATATATAGTTTAAATATCGTCGTTTTATATTTTTAAATATTTTAAAAAGATTTATTAGAGTAAATAATATAATTTATTTATTAATAAATAAAATTTTATATTAAATTTATATAATCAAATATACTTTTATATATATTAAGTAATAAAATTTATATGGTTCATTTAATATCATAAAGATAATATGATAGGTATTATTAAAGTAAGTTATTACACGTAGTAAAATATGTTTGTATCACATATTTATTTTATAAAATAATATCTATAATGATAGTAAGTAAAAGTTGTATTATTTTGTAATAATAATTATTATTATAAAAATATCAATATTTATAATTACTAAGATGACATTATGATAAAACGATAATTCTAATTATGATAACTTGAATATTTACGATAATTTTTAATATTATCTTTAAAATAATAATTCTATTTAAAATAATAATAATAATAATGATATTTTATAGTAACAATGACATTTCTATTAAAATGATAATTTTTGTTAAAATGATAGTTTTAATACTAACGATACTTTTAATAATAATAGTAATGATAAAAATAATAAGAACGATAATTTTATCTAAATTAATATCTTATAATATTTTAATTTCATCATGATACTCTTACTCATTATTTCATAATCGTTTCGTTTAATAGCTTTTAATCGTCTTTTATATCGTGTTCATAATAATGATAATAATAGTAATCAAAATATTTAGGTGTTACAATTATTTGTTTTAATTACACTAATATTAATAATGATAGTTACTATAATATTATTAACGATAATACTAATAATTATCTTAATGATAATATAGTAATAATAATAATAACAATAACAATAACCATTTTTAAATAATGATATATATATATATATATATATATATATATATATTAATAATGATAATAATATTAATAATACTAATAATAATAATAATAATAATAATAATTGGATAATAATAATAATAATACTAATTATAACTTTAACGATAATAACGATAGTAAAAAAAACAATTTTTAATGATAAATCCCTTTTATTGATAAAGATAATAATAATGATAATAATAAGATAAAACTAGAACGACGATAAAAACGACGATAATAATAATCATTTTTAATAAAAATATCGAAAATTCAATTGATTATAACTTCTAATCCGTTCATCGAAACCATTCGATATCTAAAGGAAAAGTTCTTAATTTTTCGCTAGCTTTCCAAGGACATGCATATCTTATACCTTATCTCAACCGCAAGTGTAACTAATTCAAGATTCAACCTAACCTGTCTAAGGGCAATATCAAAAGTACAAGCATGCATAATCCTAAATACTCGAGCACTAGTCAGGAATACACTATTAGTATGTAAAAGTTAAATTATGAGTACTCACGTATCAATATTGAGATTCAATATTGCAGGAAAGGTACGTAGACGCAACGGAAATGATAAACACTATATTGACCTCACGAGCATACCCATGAACCATACTCAATCACCTCCATAGCTATAACCCATAATTTCCTTAATCCTATCCTACTCGAAAAACAATTTCGAAATCACTCGGACAACACTCCGTCGTAATATTTTATGTATACTAATAATATCTTGAAATAATACGGAGTAAATATATATATGTAAATCGGTTGAGAGAGTTTAGAGAAAAATATTTTCAAGTTTCTATGAAATAATGAAACCTATTGAATTCTATTTATAATAGATTTTTGAATTATTAAAATGAATTATTAAAGTATGAATTATTAAAGTGAATTATTAAAGTATGAATTATTATAGTGAATTATTAAAGTATGAATTATTAAAGTGAATTATTAAAGTATAAATTATTAAAGTATGAATTATTAAAGTGAATTATTAAAGTTAAAGTAAAGTAAAAATAAAGTAAAGGTAAAGTTTAAGTATAGTAAAAGTATAAAACTATGTACGTATTATACGCGTATAAATATATATAATATTAATTTAAATCGTTATATATATTTAATAAAATAAAATATAAATATCGTTATCTTTATCATACTAGTTAAGTAATGAGTTGTCAAAAGTGGTTCTAGATATTTATAAAACTTATATACGTTTTAATAATAAAGTTCTTTTTAAACTGAAAACGTTTTTGTACGTTTGAAACTAAATAGATCAATCGAGTCTTTATGAGATTCAATCTTCCACTATCCTTTGTCTAGTTCTCAATGATTGACAATTTGTTCTTATTTATAAATTACTTTACCATTTTCCGAATATTGTTAAAATGAAAAGATTTCTCAAATCAACGTGGGCCTTTCAACAGAGACTTGTAATCATAATTTAATATATCTGATAATTCAATCAGTTGATCTTATCTTCTAATTCCATTGATAAATATTTTGAAACAGATACAATCATATAAAGTATTTAATCTAATATTTCGTTTACGTTTCAAGTTATAATATATATACACATATACATATATAATCATATTCGTTTAATGGTTCGTGAATCGTTGGAACTTGGTCGAAGTTGAATGAATGTATGAACATAGTTTAAAATTCTTGAAATTTAACTTAAAAAATATTGCTTATTGTGTCGGAAACATATAAAGATTAAAGTTTAAATTTGGTTGGAAATTTCCGGGTTGTCACAGTACCTACCCGTTAAAGAAATTTCGTCCCGAAATTTAAGTGGAAAGGTCGTGAATGATAATAAGTATGTTTTCATGATACATACGGGCTGAAAATTAGAGTTTTATCATCAGCGAATAATTTGGATAAACAATCCATTTATATGAAGAGTACGAATGAAGCTAACATAGAAGAGTGAAATGAGTAAGTGTAGATTCATCTTATCATTTGACGTAGATATGATTGATTCCCACATTTCAAGGGATTTGAAGAAAATCTTCTTAATAAGATTTGACTCTCCGGTAATCAAGGAAATTAGGATCCGCTTTAAATGCGATCGTCCATTTTAATTATTCTGTCGGAGATTTTCTTATAAATTCACCTCCTTCGTTTCCTTACAACTCACACCTTCTGTTGATGCATTTTATGCAAGTCCCTAGACATCTACCCACGTCCATTGCAGGTACAACAGTTTACAGGCCACCATGATTGCTCATTATTATCCTGTGTTTGTATGTGGTTACAGGAACTGCAGGAACGAGATTTAGATGTTTGACTATGTTAGACTTAGTCAGACGTACGAGTGAAGCCTCACTAGTATGGCTGACAGGCTCATACGCACGGTTGATGCTGAGCTAAGTCACAATTACAACCTAAATGAGAAGACACGAGTGAGTGATCACCCGTACGGCTGATGAAGCCAACTCGTATGTGTGATGAATGAATCGTATGGGTGAGTCAACAGCAGGGGTATATAAAGCCTTATGTTCTTCATTTTAGGTTAAGCCTCTTATTTGTTACACACACTCAGATCTAGTGAGCTCCTCCGATTCTCTCTCAGTCCAAATCACCCATGTGGTGAATAATAGCTCTAGGTGTTGATCTAATCACACTTGATTTAGTTGTGGTTTGACTAAATTAATAAAAAAAAACTTAACCTATTCACTAGAGGGTTTGATTCACTTATTCTGCCATTGTGTGAGTTAAATCTGTTGATTTCTAAGTTCCTAGTCATGTTTCATCACCTTCTATTCTTTCCCCCTCAACTCATATTTTAAAGTATTCATCAATATGCTCGATCCAGCTCTGATTCTCGATAAACTTCTAACTTTCATATCGGTCATTCTTCTTTTTCATCTACCGCCGGAAGAATCTATTTACTTCTACTATACTCTTGGGTTTATAGTGTTTCTAGTTCTCCCGTGTCTTTATATTGCTATATGCATCGATATATGGTTTATAATTTCTGGTTTGTCGTTGAGCTTTATATGTTCCCTTATATTTCAAAGTCTCTGCTTCTGTCTTCTATAATCATTATCATTCACAGTTAATGCTCTCTTTTATTTGCTGCAATTTATACCCCAATTTCTATTTCGGAGTTTTGTCCTTTCGTTTCTTCTTCTTGCGATTAAGCACCGCTTGTAATGGTCCAGAATTCACAGATATGAATTTCGGAATGAACATTGTTAATGTTCTAGGAAGGAAATTGTGATGGCACGATCTTGACTTGTCAAATTACTAGAATACCTTGGAAAAGGCCGAATCATCAAGAAATATTTTCTTGATATTTTAGAGGTTAAATAGAATACAAGAGTCGTATAACATGGCACATGATGATGTTATGATCTGTGAATCATCACGTTCCATTTAGAAACTCATCATGACTTACTGTAATATAATCACATTGATCAAGTGTCATTATATTATACTAATTCATGCTTCAGTTCTCAACACTACTTCAAAATATTCATATTTTAAACTTGAATCTTTCAGAATTTAGAAACTAAAATAGTTTCTTTTATGATGTAATACAGATAGCGCGAAGAGGTAAATGATTTCAAATAAGAAAAATTAAGAAAATATCTTCAGAAATATGGAGGATATTTATAATGAAAGATATGATGATATTTTAGAATTTTTAATATCAGAGGATGATGAAGAATATTGTCCGCAGGGGTTTAGAGTCAGGAGCAAGGTATTCGTTAATGACTTCAGCAGGTACTGAATCATTTGGATCCTTTAAAGTCAAGGTTCAGTCTTTGTAATTTGTCCACAGCCTCCTTCCTACTTTGCTCAATCCGTTTTCCAGTTCCAAAACTTCTCTTTTTCTGCGCTTTGCCAGCACACTTCATCATTATCATCCAGCTTTTACCATTTAAAGTCGTTTATAGTTTTTGCTGCTTCATCAGCATTTTTTCCATTTTCGGAGAACCAATTCGTAGTTCGGAGTGTTTTTCAGAAACTTCACATTCAAATTAAGTCCAGAAGATAGACGTTATATATACACATATAACTGTTGGCGCAGACATGCTGCAAGATTTCAAAATACTGATTGCTAATTCCCAATAATTCGTATGGCAATTCTCATTACAAGATGCGAATGAGTAAATGATGGGGTTTCAATGAATAATTATGATGACTTTTTGGAGAGGCTAAAGTCAAAGGGTAATGAAGTTGTTGGTACATCTGCTAATAATATGGTGGAATGTAAAAGGTTCCCTGGTAACGATGGTGTATATCTCAAGGTTATAATAAGGTTAGTCTGACTGAAAAGTCGAAGTTGACTTGCTGGAGCTGTGACAAAACTGGCTACTTTGAATAGGAGTCGCAAAGTTATTTTTGCTAATAAATGCCAAAGAATCTGACGCGGATACGTTGTTTAAACTTTTACTTTGGTTTCAAGAGTTTTTCGGGTACATAACTGTGGGTAACATGTGGTTGGATCATCATCTCGATTGCTCATCATTCGAAGTGTCTTCAGAAATTTTTGAAGGGTTTGAACACAGATTGTAATCGTTAACATACATTTGATGTTCTAACACAGTTTTGAAGTCAAAATATAGCTTGTGAAAGATGTAAGGATCTAAGAGTGATGATTTTGGTCATATCTCAAGTTAAATTTTGAGATTTCAAAATCAGAATATGTAATTAAATTTTGAATGAGTATGGTTGTTTTGATTTCTATAAAAGAATGTATATTGTTGTGAAAGTAGGGAGTATAATGGATGATTTGCTGAATCAGATTCGAAGAATGTAACATATTAATTGTGAATTTATATATCTCTCGGGTATTACCTACCCGTTAAAAAAAAATTTCACAATTAATATTTTGTACAAAAGAATTTTATTACAGTCTTTATGAAAATATATATGTGTATATTTTCTTCAGATGTAACATAGATTTAATGAGTTAATGTTAAATTAAACTCATTTAATTTACGGTTGAAACTAGAATTGAATAATCCCTAAAGGCTTTAAAAAGTACATAACTTTTACGCAGTATTTCTTTAATGACATTAAAATTATGAATCAATACTTCGTTATTTGTTGATGTATGGTGTTCGGTTCGTGGAATTCTTGTGAATTTCGCAAAGTACGAATGATGTTATCTGAAAAGTTTCGGGTACATTGATGATGAAAGTGTAAAATCAAATATATACTTGATTTATTATGAATTGGAATTTGTTGAATTGCGACAGAGATTGTAGTTAACGCTGGTTAAGTTGCGGCCGAAGGACGTACATTATTGCATATTTGTAATATGAATTAACCGAGTAGTTAAGATTCACACACAATAGCTTAGCACTGAAAGATTTATTTCAATATATATATATATATAGATATATATATATACATATAATTTCTTCAGAGGAAATGAGTTAATTCTTCATAACTCGTTGATACAATATAAACGTTATTGATTCGTAATGATGTCCACAGTGATTCTTGAACTGACGGAGTTTGTGATGTTATCGGTGTTGTTGATTCGGATGTTGACTGTACTGACGATGCTGGTAACGCTGATGGTACTATTGATGTTGTTGGTAAAGCAAGTTTAGCTTGTTAATCACACACCATTTTTGTCAGGGTTTCTACTCTTCCTTCCATCATTTTGGTTTGCTTAACTGATTTATGGTTAGGGCTAGATTAGATAATCTCTAAGACTTTAGAGATTACATAATCGCCGCGGAATGTTTCTCCAATGAAGTTATGAATTAATACTTCGTCAGTTATTGTTGTTGGTACTCCTTGGTATCTATGGTGCGTATGACGTTGATGCTCGTGGGACAGATTGTGAAGTTGAGGTTTACGACGCGGTTGTGGTTGGAGGTGGTAATGGTACTGTTGGTGTTGATGATGGTGGTACTGGTTACGCTGCTGATGCTGCTGCTGGTGTTTGTAATCTCTGCACCATATTCTCCAAAGCCACTACCCGAGCGCGAAGCTCGTTGACTTCTTCTATTACACCGGGGTGATTGTCGGTTCGGACGAGCGGATAAATAAAATCTAAAATTTGATGTAATATATAATCGTGACGAGATACTCTGGAAATGAGCGAGAAAATGGTGTTTCGGACAGGTTCGCCGGTAAGTGCTTCAGGTTCTTCATCAAGAGGGCAATGTGGTGGATGGAAGGGATCACCTTCTTCTTGTCTCCAATGATTGAGGAGGCTACGAACCCATCCCCAATTCATCCAGAATAGGTGATGACTGATTGGTTGATCTATTCCGGTCACACTGCTTTCGGAGCTTGAATGGGATTCCATTTCGGAATCTGAGTGACTTGAACTGATGACGAATTCCATTTCGTACGATTGGATAAAGGATTTTTTTTCGATATGAAATGATTTTGGCTAACGGATGGTATTCTAATTACATAGAATATATATATATATATATATATATATATATATATATATATATATATATATATATATATATATATATATAGATCAAAAGATTTCGTAGATTACGGAGGACTTTGCGGGATATGTCAGGCAAAGTTTAAAGTAACAGATACGATAAGATATGATTTAGCAGATATGCTAAGATATGAATTTTTTTCTATACACTATTCATGCAATCAATACAGCAAGACGTGTCTTAGACTAAAAATGATAAGCAGGTAATTTTCTGAGGATGATAAGTAGTTAATTTTCGACACAAAATGATAAGCAAAACTTTTGACATGCAGATACGGTCGAAGTCCAGACTCACTAATGCATCCTATCGACTTATCAGTTAGACACACTAATGCAGACCTGGTTCGCTAAGACCACCGCTCTGATACCAACTGAAAGGACCCGTTCATATACATTATAAACGATTCACAATAGTTGATTACATTGCGAGGTATTTGACCTCTATATGATACATTTTACAAACATTGCATTCGTTTTTAAAAGACAAACTTTCTTTACATCGAAAATTGACAGGCATGCATACCATTTCATAATATCCACTATCCAACTATAAATTGATTTAATAATAATCTTTGATGAACTCAATGACTCGAATGCAACGTTCTTCAAAATATGCTATGAAAGACTCCAAGTAATATCTTTAAAATGAGCAAATGCACAGCGAAAGATTTCTTTAACACCTGAGAATAAACATGCTTTAAAGTGTCAACCAAAAGGTTGGTGAATTCATTAGTTTATCATAATCATTTATTTCCATCATTTTAATAGACCACAAGAATTTCATTTTCAGTTCTCATAAATATACGTCCCATGCATAGAGACAAAAATAATCATTCATATGGTGAACACCTGGTAACCGACATTAACTAGATACATATAAGAATATCCCCTATCATTCCGGAATCCTCCTTCGGACATGATATAAATTTCGAAGTACTAAAGCATCCGGTACTTTGGATGGGGTTTGTTAGGCCCAATAGATCTATCTTTAGGATTCGCGTCAATTAGGGTGTCTGTTCCCTAATTCTTAGATTACCAGACTTAGTAAAAAGGGGCATATTCGATTTCGATAATTCAACCATAGAATGTAGTTTCACGTACTTGTGTCTATTTCGTAAAACATTTATAAAAGTTGCGCATGTATTCTCAGCCCAAAAATATAAAGGGTAAAAAGGTAAATGAAACTCACCATACTGTATTTCGTAGTAAAAATACATATAACGTCATTGAACAAGTGCAAGGTTGGCCTCGGATTCACGAACCTAAATTAATTATATATATTTATATGTTGGTCAATATTTGTCTAACAAATTAGGTCAAGTCATAGTGTACCACAATCCTAATGCTCGAGACTAATATGCAAAAGTCAACAAAAGTAAATTTGACTCAAAATAATTTCTAAAAATCTATACATGATTAATATATAGTTTAAATATCGTCGTTTTATATTTTTAAATATTTTAAAAAGATTTATTAGAGTAAATAATATAATTTATTTATTAATAAATAAAATTTTATATTAAATTTATATAATCAAATATACTTTTATATATATTAAGTAATAAAATTTATATGGTTCATTTAATATCATAAAGATAATATGATAGGTATTATTAAAGTAAGTTATTACACGTAGTAAAATATGTTTGTATCACATATTTATTTTATAAAATAATATCTATAATGATAGTAAGTAAAAGTTGTATTATTTTGTAATAATAATTATTATTATAAAAATATCAATATTTATAATTACTAAGATGACATTATGATAAAACGATAATTCTAATTATGATAACTTGAATATTTACGATAATTTTTAATATTATCTTTAAAATAATAATTCTATTTAAAATAATAATAATAATAATGATATTTTATAGTAACAATGACATTTCTATTAAAATGATAATTTTTGTTAAAATGATAGTTTTAATACTAACGATACTTTTAATAATAATAGTAATGATAAAAATAATAAGAACGATAATTTTATCTAAATTAATATCTTATAATATTTTAATTTCATCATGATACTCTTACTCATTATTTCATAATCGTTTCGTTTAATAGCTTTTAATCGTCTTTTATATCGTGTTCATAATAATGATAATAATAGTAATCAAAATATTTAGGTGTTACAATTATTTGTTTTAATTACACTAATATTAATAATGATAGTTACTATAATATTATTAACGATAATACTAATAATTATCTTAATGATAATATAGTAATAATAATAATAACAATAACAATAACCATTTTTAAATAATGATATATATATATATATATATTAATAATGATAATAATAATAATAATACTAATAATAATAATAAGTATAATAATAATAATAATAATAATTGGATAATAATAATAATAATACTAATTATAACTTTAACGATAATAACGATAGTAAAAAAAACAATTTTTAATGATAAATCCCTTTTATTGATAAAGATAATAATAATGATAATAATAAGATAAAACTAGAACGACGATAAAAACGACGATAATAATAATCATTTTTAATAAAAATATCGAAAATTCAATTGATTATAACTTCTAATCCGTTCATCGAAACCATTCGATATCTAAAGGAAAAGTTCTTAATTTTTCGCTAGCTTTCCAAGGACATGCATATCTTATACCTTATCTCAACCGCAAGTGTAACTAATTCAAGATTCAACCTAACCTGTCTAAGGGCAATATCAAAAGTACAAGCATGCATAATCCTAAATACTCGAGCACTAGTCAGGAATACACTATTAGTATGTAAAAGTTAAATTATGAGTACTCACGTATCAATATTGAGATTCAATATTGCAGGAAAGGTACGTAGACGCAACGGAAATGATAAACACTATATTGACCTCACGAGCATACCCATGAACCATACTCAATCACCTCCATAGCTATAACCCATAATTTCCTTAATCCTATCCTACTCGAAAAACAATTTCGAAATCACTCGGACAACACTCCGTCGTAATATTTTATGTATACTAATAATATCTTGAAATAATACGGAGTAAATATATATATGTAAATCGATTGAGAGAGTTTAGAGAAAAATATTTTCAAGTTTCTATGAAATAATGAAACCTATTGAATTCTATTTATAATAGATTTTTGAATTATTAAAATGAATTATTAAAGTATGAATTATTAAAGTGAATTATTAAAGTATGAATTATTATAGTGAATTATTAAAGTATGAATTATTAAAGTGAATTATTAAAGTATGAATTATTAAAGTGAATTATTAAAGTTAAAGTAAAGTAAAAATAAAGTAAAGGTAAAGTTTAAGTATAGTAAAAGTATAAAACTATGTACGTATTATACGCGTATAAATATATATAATATTAATTTAAATCGTTATATATATTTAATAAAATAAAATATAAATATCGTTATCTTTATCATACTAGTTAAGTAATGAGTTGTCAAAAGTGGTTCTAGATATTTATAAAAGTTATATACGTTTTAATAATAAAGTTCTTTTTAAACTGAAAACGTTTTTGTACGTTTGAAACTAAATAGATCAATCGAGTCTTTATGAGATTCAATCTTCCACTATCCTTTGTCTAGTTCTCAATGATTGACAATTTGTTCTTATTTATAAATTACTTTACCATTTTCCGAATATTGTTAAAATGAAAAGATTTCTCAAATCAACGTGGGCCTTTCAACAGAGACTTGTAATCATAATTTAATATATCTGATAATTCAATCAGTTGATCTTATCTTCTAATTCCATTGATAAATATTTTGAAACAGATACAATCATATAAAGTATTAAATCTAATATTTCGTTTACGTTTCAAGTTATAATATATATACACATATACATATATAATCATATTCGTTTAATGGTTCGTGAATCGTTGGAACTTGGTCGAAGTTGAATGAATGTATGAACATAGTTTAAAATTCTTGAAATTTAACTTAAAAAATATTGCTTATTGTGTCGGAAACATATAAAGATTAAAGTTTAAATTTGGTTGGAAATTTCCGGGTTGTCACACCATCTTGCTCAAAACTCATCGTACATCACTTGTAGAGACGATTTGCACCTGTAATAAGGTTTGCAAGTCCTTAGTACGCGCACACGCCGTATCAACTTGTTAGTACAACGACCGCCTCACTCGATGATATAACCAACACAAACAAAAATCCTACGCGTATAAACACATGCAAGAATTAATTTCATAACACAAGTCACAATCCTAGTTAGTTCACCTACACGCTAAGGCACTAACCGGGTCCCCGTCCGACTTGTTCACCAACAAGTCCCGCAACAAATAAGCACACACAAAAGTCTAAGTCTAGGTACCTATCTCAAGTCGCCTAAATCCCTTAGATCATGCTCTGATACTACTTGTAACAACCCAACCCGTTATCCAACCGAATACGCAAGAAATTTTTTTTTTACAAGAGAGAAGGGTGCGCGGCGCGCACAAGCCTGGTCAGCTTCTGTCCGAAATTTCCATTTTTCGTTTAAAGATCTCCCACTTCCCGACACTTTTAGACGAAATGGTTTTCACAACGCATAATATTAGATAAAACTAACACGTTCCAATAATAAAATGAGTTTTACAACACCGGGCCCACATCGGCCGTTTTACGACTTTCGTACAAAAAACAAGCTTTCGACCACGTGAGTTTAGTTTCCAAACAAAACTACGAGCATGATGTTTGGGGATAAACTACCCAAATCCTAAGTCGAATCCAAAAGTAAACCAAGCAAGCATCAAAAGGGGAAATCATCTAATCCCGAGCATACCCTTGCCACGTCCGCCTCCGAACCTAAAAATGTAAACAACGAGAGGGTAAGCTAACGCTTAGTGAGTGAGAATATACTACATACATATATATGCATAAAATGGACACGCCACACAATAATAATTAAATAACACATACCGGAGCATCCAAGTATAAAGGCTAGCAAAACTAGGCATACTGTACGATCGCTATACAACAAGCTAGTAATATCAACAATGTAAGTACACCAACAACGATATATACAATGCCATCAAGCTACACCCGGAGGGTTAGCTACATCACAACAATACGACAATATATATATCTATATATATATATATATATATATATATATATATATATATATATATATATATATATATATATATATATATATATATATATATATATATATATATATATAACAAAGCGTAAATCGCCCAAGGTGAACCCATTAACCCAATACCGAAACCAACTACCAAATACCAAAATGAAGATTGGCCGAACTACACGAGCCTTAGTAAATCCGCATCCACACGAGACTACTATCTTCAATAACACAACAACATCGAGGTTGGCCGAACTACACGAGCCTTAGTAAATCCGCAACCACACGAGATCACTACCTCAATAAGATGACCGAACTACACGCGTTATCGTGAATCCGCATCCACACGTGATTCACTTCCCAAATCAAAACCCACGGTCCCGGGATTTATAAAAATCCACATCATCGGGGTTATCCAATTAACAACTCAATATCGACCCTTCGCCATTGGGGTTATATAATCCACATCACGAGCACATGTGATAACGTACTCACAAAGTGTGCACCTCGCCAAAGGTGGTCAACCAAAACATACAACCGTGCCAATTGGACCTATACGCAATTCCATCAAATCCACCTATATGTGAAGTGAGCTCTATAACCGAGAACCACTTCACCCGACCCGCACCCATCCTACACATACATATGTACATAGGATATTAATACTCACTTTGTCGTCTTGATGAATGCAACCGAACAAATCCGCAACACGTCAATGGAAAGTACCTATTCCATTATCACAATACAAACAACACACTTAGAGTGGATTTACAAAGCAACTCAAATCGACACTTAGTGCAATTTCGACCAATTGCACTTCCAAGCACAAACCGCGCCCAAACTAACCAGTAATCACTAACACTAGTGACAATGGTCCTAACATACCAATTTAACCCAATCATAAGTGTTAAACACTTATCATTCTCAAAATCACCCATAAACCCTAATTTTGACTCATTTCAAAATTAGTCTTTCAAATACACTAAAATGGTTCCAACACTTCCATAATCACCAAACCTAGTGATTAAACCCAATTCCAAGTCCTAAATCATGGCCAAGTCGGTTTCCAACCCAAAACCCACCAACAACAACAATAAACTCGATTACTAGCAACACTAAACTCACCTCATGAGTTTAAATGGGTTTCTCAACAATTTAAGTTCAAACCCTACTTGAATATCTAAATCAAACAATGAAATTCAGAGATAGAACTTACCACAACAACCAAAACATAGCTAGGAATGAGGTGAACAACTTTAACACTCAAGCTTCTTATCAATTCGAGCTTCTTCTTCTCCAAAACCCCAATTCTCTCTCTAGAAATCCATCTCTCACTCTAAGATATATGAGAATGTTTATGGATGTGAAAGTGATCCAAAATTGGATCCAAACCAGCTGATATGGCCTGAGATCCGTCCTCAAGTGAAAAGATCAAAAAGCCCATCATTTAAATCTAATTGGAAAAAGACAGAAAACTGTCGCCAGGCAGTGGGCGCTGCGCGCACCCTCCATCCTGCGCGGCGCGCACGAGGCTCAAAATAGTCTGTCAGCTTTTAAATTTGTTCCACACTTCACACACTATACGTACATCATTTTAACTCTATGTACCATAAATATTAGGGTCTTACAGCCACGATCTTCCAGATGAAGAATTCAGTGACCTGCAATTTCAAAACATCATTTCTTCGCCATTTAATCCTATAAAATCAATACACATTGATAATTTTATGGTGAGTTTAAATGTTAGCGATGATGCAGCTGTAGATCAGCTCAACCGTTTACAAGATGCAATACTGCAAGATGTTCAAAATGAGTATCGAAGACTTAATAACCTTGCAGCAGAAAATACTAACATTCAAAATTGCTTTAATTTTATTTGTTCAATGGTTGATGGCGTTAGACGTCGCAAAACCACTCTTGCAGCTCTTGGCACTGAAAAAGCGACTAATGATGTTTTACGCTCTAAAATTCACCAACTTGAGCAAGATAAAGCACAACTAGCTTGGGACCTTGAAAAGTCTCAAACTGCACTAAAAGAAACACAAGAGGCCAATTTGCTACTTTCTGCCGCTATTCCTCAACCATCTGAGGAAACTGAGCACGCAGAAGAGCAATTCAAAAAGCTAGTGAAGCATCTGCCTGAGTTAAGCCAAAAGATCATGGATTCGGCGCCTGTTACCGAAAAATTCCATAATTATGTACAGGCTTCAAACATCGTTGCAAAATGTGAGTTTTTGGAACTTCTGCTTAAGGTCACAAATCTTGCTACGCCATTGCCTAAAGAGGTGCAAGACGAAATATGCTCACTAGAGGATCCCCGTGAAGCATATAAGGAATGCGCAGCAGATATTGAGAAGATTGACATTCCTGCACTTTCAGAAGCTAGTCGCAGAGAAGACATAACCGCAGAAGATATTATAAAATTGAAATTGTAAACTTTTCTGTTATTTTGTGCTGTTATATGTGCATGTATACGCGCTTATTTTTCTAACAGGCTTTTTGACGCAATTCTTTTGCGTATTATTGAATACAGTTTCCCCCTTTTTAAATTTTAGTTGCAACTGTTATATTTATATAGCATTTAGTTCCATTTAATATTCGCAATTGCTAGACTTGTCTTTTGCATTTTCAAGCATCTTCCAAGTCCGCCGAAACGATCCTTGGGCAAAATATTGCGTTTAAAATACGCTAACTGTGTCATTGCGAAGCATCTAAGTTGGGCAGATTCACAACTTAAGAATTTAATATATATATATATATATATATATATATATATATATATATATATATATATATATATATATATATATATATATATATATATATCATTTCGGAAACACTGAATTAAAATGTTTGTTCCAATTTTGGCGGGCTTTTCCATCGCTATATTACTATTACTGCACTTATTATGCAGAGTTTATTATGAAAGCAATACACAATAATGATTGCCAAACACTTTCTTTATTATTCACACGTGCCCTAAGTACAAAATCCTTACACCAATCATGAAAAAATATCATACAAATACCCTTCACATAGGGCAACAATTTTCAAAATTTTTTACAAGTAGTTTTTGCTTTGTAACAATGTGGCCAAGTTTTTGCGTATACTGCAATGAAGTGCGAGACTCTGCCATTGTTATTCATCAATTTTTCAAGTCATGCAAGACCATGTAAATGAACCTTTAAGTATGCGCCATCTCTCTGCAGAAGTATGCAACATACGCACAAAAGCTGTCGCTATGAAACTGTTATTACCATTTGCATCTAGAACATTTTTAGTAGAGTAAATTGTATTACGCATGGTATGCTCAATTGCCATTGTTTGTTGGTTCACATTCTCACTTGAGCTATCATCATTTTGCTTTAGAAAAACGCAGTTGGTCACAACCCCATGACCTTCAATACCCACATTTTCCTGCGCAGTGATTAACGCACAAATTGGCTCACTTTCTGCAGATGTCCATGTCGCTATTCCCTTGCATGTTGCAAACTTAACCATTTCATGAATTGTGGATAAAATAACACCCAATTTACATAGTGCAATGCATCCCAGTAGGATATTAAAACGTGAAGTGGACCGCATAACATATAAAGTTAAAGTCGCCTTTCGTGCCCTTTTTGCGTCCACCTCATCAGCTAATTCAACATCTAATTCCAATTGCCCCAAAGGCCATGTTGCTTTGCCCGAAAATCTAGAGAGCGATACTACAGTTGGTAGCAGTTTTGATTTAATGTCGTCTGGAAATTTATTGAAACATTGCTCATACATGTCATCAACACTGCTGCCAGTGTCAATATGCACTTTCTGATAAGAATTGTTCAATCCGTAATTTTACATGAGATGATTATAGGCTTTTCTGATAATCTGCAATGTTGTACTGGTGGAAAAGTTATTGGCGCAAATTGCCATTTCTCAAGAACGTCGTCAGCTTTTCTTTTCTGTGCGACATTGTTTTTTTGCACCATATTAATCACTTTAATTTCCTGCAAATTTTCCTTCTTTCCAACAACTTTTGCGCCAAAATTTTTGACAGCGGGAGCCTTTCGCTCTTGCTGAGTAGTTGCGCTGACATTTGGCTTCTTAGGTGTGTTATTCAAATATGGCGTAATCATTGCGTCTGTAGAACTTGCTGTTTTATCAATTAACAAGTGATTCAATTTTTCTTGCGTTGTTGCTTCTTCAATTAATTCAACCAAATCGCGACATCTGTTTGTGTCATGACCGTAATCGTCATGAAAAATACAAAACTTAGATTTATCACGCCTGTTGTTTTCTGACAGCGGTGGTGGATCTGGGAAAGCTTTCACAATCCTCTCTTACATCAAAATCTCTTTTTGCGTTTTAGATAACGCCTGAATTATATTGAATGAATCATTACTCCACTTTCTTGATGAATTGCAATTGTTGTACCCATGGTTACCATTATCACCATTATTGCGCTATCGATCATTGCGATGATAACCGCCATTATTGTTTCTTCTCTGAGAGCCTGATCCACGATTGTTACCACGGTAATTATCCTGATTACCGTCTCGATAATAATCATGATCATCTCGTCAGCTTCTTTCCTTTCCCCAATTGCAGTTTTGCGTAATGTTGTTGTCTTCCCCACACCGTATATAATCATAAGTTTCTTGCATAATTGTGACGATCGCTCCAAATCCATATGGACGAACACGTCATTCATCAATTTCATTGTGAGGTATTTGACCTCTATATGATACGTTTTATAAACATTGCATTCTTTTGAAAAGGCAAACCATATATGAATATTTAAATCAAAGGTTTTCGACATCTGATGATTTCTACATATAGACAATCACCGTAAATAATAGTTTACAACAGTACTTCCGTTGACAATGCAGTCAAAATAAGATATATGGTGATGATTTGGTGAATGCAACGTTTTCTTGAAAAATATGACATGTAAGACTCCATCCACATAGCTTGTCTATCATATAAGCAAACAGCGGTAGACTTCTAGGAAACCTGAGAATAAACATGCTAACAAGTGTCAACACAAAGGTTGGTGAGTTCATAGTTTTAGTGTTTAGTATAATCTGTATATAAAAGTGGATCACAAGATTTCAGTTGTTTCATCCAGAAACGTTTATCAAAATATTCTACAAGATTGAGCACCCTGGTAACTAAACTTAACGTATATATAATTTATACCCTTTGTATAATCATCTTAATAATACACGCAAACCAACGTGTACGCTTCTCAAATAGCATACGTCCGTTAAAAGGCTAGTGCTCTAGCTCGGACGGGGATATCAAGCCCTATGGATCCATATACTACTACTCGCGCCCACCAGTTCTTATAATCGGCAGTTACTAGTTACCAAAGCTCTGGGATTTTCGGTTCAAACTCAGTATAGAATTTAGTATGTACTTGTGTCCATTTTTTAAAATAAAGTGCATGTATTCTCAGCCCAAAAATATATATTGCAAAAGCATTGAAAAAGGGAGCAAATGAAACTCACCTTAGCAGCATATAAAGTCGTTCACCAAAATGTGACCGAAACTCAGATTACCAAATAACCGTAGATCTCAACATATCAATATCGAGATTCAATATTGTAGGAAAGTACGTAGACGCAACGGAGATGATAAACACTAGGTTTCATTCACAAATATACCCCCGAACATTACCCATAACCTCCTTGGCAATAACCCATAATTTTCTTAGCTCTATCCTGCTTGAAAACCATTTTGAAAGTGACACGCTCATGACCTCGTTGTAGTATTTTATGTATAATACTAATTAATAATAATACTACTAATTAAGATTAATAATAATATTAATCATAATAATAATAATAATAATAATAATAATAATAATAATAATAATAATAATAATAATAATAATAATAATAATAATTATAATAATAATAATAATAATAATAATAATAATAATAATAATAATAATAATAATAATAATAATGATAATAATATAATATAATACGGAGTAATATTTGAATGAGTAAAGAAATGGCACCAGATCGAGTTTTTATAGTATGTGACTTGAAACAGTACCCCATGCGATCACATGGGTTTTCAGTGCTTTTGTCATGCGATTGCATGGCCGCCTGATCCGCTTTTGTTTGCAATAGTGTACTGTAGCAAATAGTGTCTACTGTAGCAAGCCGTTTTTACTGTAGCACTGCAGCAAATAGTATTTACTGTAGCAAAGTCGTTTTCACTGTAGCACTGTAGCAAAATCGTTTTTACTGTTGCAAATAGTGTTTTTCGAAAACACTGTAGCTTTTCGGGTACTGTAGCAATTCGAAAATACTGTAGTAAATTAGTGTTTTACTTGTTCATCTTAAACATTTTAGTTAACTTATCTAAATATCAATCGAATGTTACTATCGTTTACTAAATAACTTGAAATCAAATATATCTAATTCTAACAGTTAATATTCCTTATTATTGTATGTGTCCAAATTACGTTATTTAAACAAACACTTTACCATTTATTCTGAATACTATTAAAAATGAATGATTTCCCAAATCAACGTGGACCGCACAACAGAGACCCGTAATAATATCATAATCCTTAAGGGACTCAATAAATATCCTTTCATTCAATCGTTTAGCATAATCTTTTAACTCCGTAGTTAAATATATAAATCAGATAATCAAACCAATAAGTTTAATGCACAGTATCATATACTCCACACTTTGTTACGTTTTCAAATTATAGTATATGTATCTATTTACATCTAATTGTTCGTAAATCATTGAGAACAATCGAAGGGTAATTGAATAGTTCAAAATTTTGAGATTCAACTTCATAGACTTTACTTATCGTGTCGGAAACGTTAAAGATTAAGTTTAAATTTGGTCAGAAATTTTCGGGTCATCACAGTACCTCCCCGATAAAGAAATTTTGTCCCGAAATTTGAGTGAGGTCGTCATGGCTAACAATAAAAATGTTTTCATGATGAATATGTGTTGATAAATAGAATTTTTATCACCGTTGAATAATATGGATAAAACAATCCAATTACTCGAAGCGTATGATGGAAGTTATCGTAATAGAGTGAAATGAGGAAATAGAGATTCGTTTTTAACTCTTGACTTAGTAACGATTGATTTCCGGAATTTAAGGAATATAAAATCTTCATTATCTAAATAAGATTTGTTTCTTCGAAATTTAAGGAAATTAGGATTTCCTTTGATTAAATGCGTAATCTGCCTCGATTGCTATGTCTGATATTTTGCTATAAATTGACCTCTTCCGTTTCATTTATTTTCACCACTCCTATTATCTTCTTTCTTATTTCATACTTACAAAAGATTTGTGAAAATGCTTCATCCAGTTCTGATTCTTGATATTTTCTTGGCTATCATATCATTCATTCTTCTTTTTCATCTGCCACCAGAGGAGGTTATTTTCTTCTACTATTACCTTGGGGTTATATTGTTTTTCATTCTCCCGTGTCTTTATATTGCTATACGCATTGATATACACGGTTTGTAATTTCGGGGTTGTTTTCGGGCTTTATATTTTCTATTATATTTCGGAGCTTCATGCTTTTCGTTTTCTCTTCCCGACTTTAAGTCAAGCGAATAATGGTCTAGAATTCGTAGGTATGAATTTCGGAATGAACATAATTAATGTTCTAAGAAAGAAACGGTAATGGCACAATCTGACTTGTCAAATTACCAGAATATCTGGAAAAGACCGAATCATCAAGAAAAATATTTTCTTGATATATTTAGAGGTTAAATATAATGAAAGAGTTATGTAACATGGTTCATGATGAGGGTGTGATCTGTGAACCTTTATCACGTTCCATTAGAAACTCAGCATGACTTACTGTAATATAATCACGTTGATCAAGTGTCATTATATTATACTAACTCATGCTTCAGTTCCCAACACTGCTTCAAAATATTCATAATTTAAACTCGAAAGTTTACAGAATATAGAAACTAAAGAGTTTCCTTTATGATGAAATACAGATAACGCGAGGATATAAATGATTTCAGATAAGGATAGTTATGAAAATACCTTCAAAAATATCGAGGATATTTATAACGAAATATACGATGATATCTTAGAATTTCTAATATCGAAGGATGATGAAGAAGATTTGTCCATAAAAGGTTAGAGTCAGGAGCAAGGTATTCGTTAATATCTTCAGCAGATACTGAATCATTTGGATTCTTTGAAGACAGGTTTAGTCTTTGTGATTTGTCCACAGCCTCCTTCATGGTCTGCTCAATCCGTTTTTCAGTTCCAAAAATTCTCTTTTTCTCAGCTTTACCACCATACTATTCTTTATCATCAAACTTTTGACTGTTAAGGTTGTTTACAGTTTTTGCAGCTTCATCAGCATTGTTCCAATTTCAGAGAACTAGTTCATAGTTTGGGATATTTTTTAGAAACTTCACATTCGAAGTGTGTAAGTCTAGAAGATAGATGTTATCTATATATAACTGTTGTCGTAGAAAATGCTGCGAGATTCAAAATACTGATTGCTAATTCTCGGTGGTTGGTATGACAATTATTGTTACAAGATGTAGATGAGTACATGATAGGGTTTCAATGAGTATAAGGATTTTTCGAAAGGTCAAGGATTAATAAGGTTGTTGGTAAATTTACTGCTAATGTGGTGGAACATGAAAGGTTCCCAGTAACAAAAACGTATATGCCAAAGTTACAAGTCTGAAAGGTCGTCGTTGACTAGTTGAACGGTTGATAATACTGGATACTTTGAAAAGGAATTGCAAGGTTATTTTCGGTAAAAACAATGCTAATGGATCTTGCACAGATTTAAAGTCAAAGTATATCTTTGAAAGATGTAGAGATTTAATAGTGATGTTACCGGTTCAGAATTATGACTTGGATTCTGATCCGTCAATATCATGATATGTAATTGAATTTGTATGAAAACGATTGTATATCGTTGTGAGCATTGTTAATAATTTTTGAATCAAAGTTGAAGAATGTACAGTATAACATATTAATTGTGAACTTATATATTTCCCGGGTATTACCTACCCATTAAAGATTTCACAATTAAAATTTTGTACAAAAGAATTTTTATTACCGAATATATATATGTATATTTTCTTCAGATGTAATACAGATTTAATGAGTTAATATCATATTAAACTCATTTGATTTTTTTTTGCTTGACTTAGAAATGATTAATCTCTAAAACATTAAAGATTACATAATCTTTACGGAGTATTTAACTAATGTAATCGATACTTCATTATTTATTCTTATTCCTCGGTGAAGGATGTTGATGCTCGTGGAATTTTTGTGAACCTTACAAGGCACAGATGATGTTTTCTGGAAAGTTTTGAGTACATCGAAAATGAAAATGTAAGATCAATTATATAATTGAATTATACACTTGGTTTATTATGAAATGGAATTCATTGAGTTGAAACAGAGATTGTAGTTAATGATGGTTTAGTCGTTAATGAAGGATGTACATCTTAGCATATTAGTAATATGAATTAACCGAGTAGTACCTACCAGTTAAGATTCACATGTAATAGCTTAGTACGAAAACATTTATTTTGATTTCAAAATTCATATATATTAAATATACATAAAATTTCATCAGGGGAAATGAGTTAATACTTCATCGGTTATTGTTGCTGGTATTTCTTGGTAACTACGGTGCGTATGACGTTGATGCTCGTGGAACAAATTGTGAAGTTGAAGTTTGCGATGCGGATGTTGTTGGTGGTGGTAATGGTAATGTTGGTGTTGTTGTCGGTGGTACTGTTGATGTCGGTGATGCTGCTGGTGCTTGTAACCTTTGCACCATATTCTCCAAAGCCACTACCCGAGCGCAAAGCTCGTTGACTTCTTCTACTACACCGGGATGATTGGCGGTTCGGACGAGCGAATGAATAAGATCCAGAATTTGAGATAGTATATTATCATGACGAGATACTCTGGAAATGAGAGAGAAAATGGTGTCTCGAACAGGTTCGCCGGTAAGTGCTTCAGGTTCTTCGCCAAGAGGGCAATGTGGTGGATGGAAAGGATCGCCTTCTTCTTGTCTCCAATGATTAAGTAAGCTACGAACCTATCCCCAATTCATCCAGAATAGGTGATGGCTGATTGGTTGATCCATTTCGGTTTCACTGTCTTCGGAATTCAGGTGAATATCCTTATCGGAATAGCTGTCAGAGTTTAAGGAATTTGAACTAGATGCGGGATCCATCTTGTATAATTAGGGAGATGATTTTTTTTTTTTTTTTTTTTTTTTTTTTTTTTTTTTTGATATGAATTAGATTATAGAATTTAGTTTGGTATTCTTCAATACATAATTTACATATGTATATATAATACCAAATTCCATAAATCACGGAGAAATTTTTGGAAGATATCAGGAAAAGTTTACAATAACAGATACGCTAAGATATGAATTTTTGTCTATACACTATTTATGCAATAAATGCAGGAAAACGTGTCTAGACTTAAGAATGATAAACAGGTAATTTTCGACAAAAAAAAATGATGAGCAAAACTTTTGACATGCAGCTACGGTAAGTCCAGACTTACGAATGCATCCTAACAATTATCAGTTAGACACACTAATGCAAGACCTGGTTCACTAGGACCAACGCTCTGATACCAACCATGACGATCGCTCCAAATCCATATGGATGAACACGTCATTCATCGATTTCATTGCGAGGTATTTGACCTCTATATGATACGTTTTATAAACATTGCATTCTTTTGAAAAGAAAAACCATATATGAATATTTAAATCAAAGGTTTTCGACATCTGATGATTTCTACATATAGACAATCACCATAAATAATAGTTTACAACAGTACTTCCATTGACAATGCAGTCAAAATAAGATACATGGTGATGATTTGGTGAATGCAACGTTTTCTTGAAAAATATGCCATGTAAGACTCCATCCACATAGCTTGTCTATCATATAAGCAAACAGCGGAAGACTTCTAGGAAACCTGAGAATAAACATGCTAACAAGTGTCAACACAAAGGTTGGTGAGTTCATAGTTTTAGTGTTTAGTATAATCTGTATATAAAAGTGGATCACAAGATTTCAGTTGTTTCATCCAGAAATGTTTATCAAAATATTCTACAACATTGAGCACCCTGGTAACTAAACTTAGCGTATATATAATGTATACCCTTTGTATAATCATCTTAATAATACACACAAACCAACGTGTACGCTTCTCAAATAGCATACGTCCGTTAAAAGGCTAGTGCTCTAGCTCGGACGGGGATATCAAGCCCTATGGATCCATATCCTACTACTCGCACCCACCAGTTCTTATAACTGGCAATTACTAGTTACCAAAGCTAAGGGATTTTCGGTTCAAACTCAGTATAGAATTTAGTATGTACTTGTGTCCATTGTTTAAAATAAAGTGCATGTATTCTCAGCCCAAAAATATATATTGCAAAAGCATTTAAAAAGGGAGCAAATGAAACTCACCTTAGCAGCATATAAAGTCGTTCACCAAAATGTGACCGAAACTCGGATTACCAAATAACCGTAGATCTCAACGTATCAATATCGAGATTCAATATTGTAGGAAAGTACGTAGACGCAACGGAGATGATAAACACTAGGTTTGATTCACAAATATACCCCCGAACATTACCCATAACCTCCTTGGCAATAACCCATAATTTCCTTAGCTCTATCCCGCTTGAAAACCATTTTGAAAGTGACACGCTCATGACCTCGTCGTAGTATTTTATGTATAATACTAATTAATAATAATACTACTAATTAAGATTAATAATAAAATTAATAATATTAATAATAATAATAATAATAATAATAATAATAATAATAATAATAATAATAATAATAATAATAATAATATAATATAATACGGAGTAATATTTGAATGAGTAAAGAAATGGCACCAGATCGAGTTTTTATAGTATGTGACTTGAAACAGTTCCCCATGCGATCGCATGGGTTTTCAGTGCTTATGTCATGCGATCGCATGGCCGCCTGATCCGCTTTTGTTTGCTAGTTCGTCGACATAAAAATACTGTAGCAAATAGTCTACTGCAGCAAAGACGTTTTCACTGTAGTACTGTAGCAAATAGTGTTTTACTGTAGCAAAGTCGTTTTTACTGTAGCACTGTAGCAAAATCGTTTTTACTGTATCAAATAGTGTATTTCGAAAACACTGTAGCTTTTCGGGTAATGTAGCAATTCGAAAATACTGTAGTAAATTAGTGTTTAATTGTTCATCTTAAACGTTTTAGTTAACTTATCTAAATATCAATCGAATGTTACTATCGTTTACTAAATAACTTGAAATCAAATATATCTAATTCTAACAGTTAATATTCCTTATTATTGTATGTGTCCAAATTACGTTATTTAAACAAATACTTTACCATTTATTCAGAATACTATTAAAAATGAATGATTTCCCAAATCAACGTGGACCTCACAACAGAGACCCGTAATAATATCATAATCCTTAAAGGACTCAATAAATATCCTTTCATTCAATCGTTTGGCATAATCTTTTAACTCCGTAGTTAAATATATAAATCAGATAATCAAACCAATAAGTTTAATGCACAGTATCATATACTCCACACTTTGTTACACTTTCAAATTATAGTTTATGTATCTATTTACATATAATTGTTCGCGAATCATTGAGAACAATCGAAGGGTAATTGAATAGTTCAAAATTTTGAGATTCAACTTCATAGACTTTGCTTATCGTGTCGGAAACGTTAAAGATTAAGTTTAAATTTGGTCAGAAATTTCTGGGTCATCACAATTACCTTTGCAAAGGTTTGCGGCACATCTCTACGCAATCTCCACACTAATGTGGGATGTTTCTGCGGGTTAATCGCATGAACAAAACCAGAGACTTTTTGGTCTTCAAACAAATTTGGTATCTTCTGACATTCATAAACATAGAGCGTAAGCAAGCCTCCTAGCTTTTATTTAAACCATTGCTTGATATCATGGCACTCGATGTGCATCTTTTTCTGCGGCAGCAGGTTTTGAAACTGCAAAAGGAATTTTTCACGCAGATCAATGAAGCCAGCAATGCTTCGCGCATTTAAATTGTGAAACCATTCTCGCGCTAAACCTTGTAAAACCATAGGGAAAACTCTGCATGCGACAGGTTCATCCCAATTATATGTACTCACGACTCCTTCAACCCGTTGTAATAAATCTAGCGGATCAGTTAAGCCTGAATACATGCCCAAAGTTGCAGGCACAATTGGCGGTGTTGTGATTGGATAATCAGAAATATGCGGGACAAATTTATCTGTCACCGAAGTAATTTCTGTCGCGGTTTTAGTTCGCATTTCTTTTGTTTCTGCACAATATCTTTCAATCATCTTTTGAATCACATCAGGCTGATCAAATTTGTGTTGCATGTCTTTCGACGTAATTTTGCGAAATATATCTGCTAAAAATAATTGCGCATTTTCCTTTTCTGCAGCATGTGAAGTTTCGCCTTCTTCCATATATTGTGGAATTGGTGTTCCAGGCCTTCTGTGCTTTAGCTTTGTAACTTCAATAATTTCAGGATCACTCTTTGAATTATCAGAGAGTTGACGCTGTATTTTTGAATGCTTTGCTTTCTTTAAAAGCAGCACAGGTGATCCAAACGCGTTGCAATCACGCATATCTTCTGTTAAACCATCGCTGCTATTTGTGACCAATTGATGTTTTTATGACAAGATATCATTTAGCGGTCATTCATAGTTTAGCGGAATATGAAGATCTAGACTTTTCTCTTGAAGCAATTACCTTGCCTCTAAAGGAAGTATTACACGCTTTGTAGTTTTATTTGTTGCATCTTTTTCTGCGTTCTTATTAGCAACATTCACAGTGCTTTCATTCACCGGATTTTTATCTGCATTTCCTTGAGGGTTAGCAGAAGTAACTTTCGCGGTATTTTCTTCGCGATTATTTATAACTTACTGAGCATTGCGTTTAGCTGCAATCGTTTTTTCAACTACAGCATTTTGCTGTGTTCCTTCATTTGCAATAACATTTCTTGATGATTTAGGAAGCAAATCTTTTGTTTGCTTGCTGATCTCAAGACTTGTTTGAAAATTGAACGACGTTGAATTTCTAAAATCACAGATATCAGCTGTGTTATTACTCTTCTTTTTGTTGTGTTGTCATTTTAGCTTAATGCTTTCAATTAAACGTAGAAACCTGCAAATCATGAAACAAGAACATGACTATAATTGAATTCACAATTAAACCATTCGATTACACGGAATAGATTTATTGAATTAAATTTTAATTCATGTCCCACGGATGACGCCAATTGATCAATTCTAAATTAGATACTAAGATCTAATTTAGGAATTGAGTGCAATGATGTAAGATCCTGAATTTTGTGCATCAGAAAATGTTCCTGAAAGTGTCAGTAAATGTGTGCATCAGGTAGTGCCACTGAAAATGAACCTAACACTTATGCATTTTCAAAATTTACATCATAATCTATATGCTTACGTTCATGCAAACAACTGATTTGGTTATAATCAATGATCTCTCAAAGTTTGCGGCAATGCGAATGAAATGGGTGATAATTTCTCAATCAATTTTAAAAAGTTTGCAGATATGAATATGCAATCTATTGTAATTTTTCAAGCGATTTTCTTATATCAATAGATCATAAATGATAGGGTTAATTTCTCAATCGATTTCCTTTTATGTGCGAACCTACCCATTTGAAGACCAAGAATATCACAACATGTTTGGGACGACGATTCAAGTTGGTGTCTTTCAATTTATTTGTTATATAATGCCTTTTAACTTTATGACAGTTGCATTGAATTACGTTATCTTTTCAGCGATAAATGGAAAATCTCAGATAATGGTCACATATCTCAAGACTGTATACATCTTCTTTCTTTGCATATTCGTTGTCAACGCAGCCATGGTAAGTATACTTTCGTTTCTTCACATAAATGTAAGAAAACAAAAACATTGACTTCAGTTATTTATAGGGGATGAATACTGTTGTATCTTTAAATGTATTCCTGTCGGACAACATTTCCTGTTTTACATAGACTGGTGCATTTTTCAAGTGTATTAATATTGTTGTTGCAATTGATGATTTTGTTTAATTGGTGGTATGGCATATGTTGAATGTTTGTGTGACATGAACAAATTTAATTTTTGTGATCACAGCGTTTCATAACAAACAAAGACCTGAATTTAATGGAGTTTTTAGGCACGCAATTGCTACTGTAGCCGGTGAGTAGGCTTTGCATTTACCTTTGTCGTCAATAGCAATAAAAGAAGGAAACCGACATTAAATATGGAATAATATTCATATTTAATGTAATAAAATTAGATATTTTCAGCACTACGATACCTGTATTTGTGGGTTATCATCGATTTTTTTGTGTAGCTTTTTACCCTTTTCCTGCATCTTCATGTTTAACCCATTTGACACACTTTTTTTTTTTTTTTTTTTTTTGGCAAAAAATAACAGAATATTAAAAAGAGATCAACAAAATGATCTAGATATTTGAGTACACTACAATAACAAATGAATTGACAAAACATTACACAGCCATTAAAAAATTAAACTACACGCCTAAACAATGATTAAGCGTCCTTAAACAAAACTTTTGAGTTGAAATCCCGCACATATGCTTGATGCCCGTAACATAACTTGAAAGTCGAAGCCTAAAGGAAGACTTCCATATTAATTTTCGCGAACCAAATGAGACCAACGATTGAACCGTGAGATAAAAAATTGCAATATCACAAGCCCTCCAAATTGCCCATAACGAAATAGGGCCCGACCGAGATTCAACTACTCGCCTTAACGGATTCTTACTAAATACTTTGTTGTTCTCGATTTGAGGTGCGTAAACTTAAATAATGAGGAATAATGAGGATAGTTGACTGTGAAGGATGATATTCTAACATTGTTGCTAATCAATGTCAATTTTTACAATGATTAATAAGAGTAAAAAACTTCTTTTCTAAATGGAAAGTAATCCACCGGATCTTCCCTCCGAACTTGTAAACTTTCATACACTGAATGTTTCCATATTTTACTCGTAATTGGTTGGGACACTTTTTTAACTTAGATTCTTGAATAGCTATAAAATGAGGTTGATAATAATTGGCATTGTGCAATCTTTCTATATATATATATATATATATATATATATATATATATATATATATATATATATATATATATATATATGCTTATTTCACAATGATATCCTTGTGGGCCTTTAGAAGCAGCACAAGGAACATGCAAGGTTATTTTGGTCTATTCACGCTATTGGAATATCAATGCAAGACATTGGAAGATCCCAACAATTATTACAGAACTTTTACATATGCACTTCAAGTCAAATCCAATGTATTAAAATATACGTATTTTTTTTTTTTTAGCAAAAAACCGGAAGTAAAATAGATAGACTTTTCACAAAACGGGTCGAATTGGACTTACATTTACTGTCCAAACAACCATGAAATTCACATCCACTAACAGACTATGAACGATACTATGAAGGATCTGTTAACAACTAAAAACTACATTAACATGTTGATGCAATAAAACATGAAAAAAAAAGTATCTCCCTAGAAGCTAATACTTTGACCTCTTCCTTTAACCTCTTTATCGTAACCATGACTATTGTGTAAGATTAATGTGCAAGGTACAACATATAACTATATGGCTAAATTCATTTGAGCCTTCGGGGTCACACATATATATACACCTAGACGTCAAATAAAATATATATATATATATATATATATATATATATATATATATATATATATATATATATATGATGTATATATATTTTTCGAGTAACGAAACAAATTAGTTTATTAATTAACTAAAAGTTTATTAATTAATATTTTAATTAATACTCCGTGTAATATAAAGAAAATATCTCAAGAATCTTTGTGTTTTTGGAAGCATACGTTTAATTTAATATAAAGAAAAGATATCAAGAATCTTTGTATCACGGATCTATATTATTACGAGGCCTTTTGGTTTTTTGTAATGACTTTGAAAAAGGAAGTTACAAAAGAAGTTAAAACCTCAATTATGTTTGCTTTTGAAAAACAATGTCTCACACGTTTCAATATATGAAGTAATATAATATAATATAATGGATGGTGGGAGGTTACATGTAATATATAAAAAGAGGTTAATACCTCAACAAACAACTGGTGTGGTTGATTTAATCAAGCAAAACACAAAAAGAAACATTACATGTTGAAAAAATACACGGAGTATTATTGGTTCAATTAATCAACGGTTGATTAATTTATTACTTGGGTTTGGACTAGCATCTATTGACGTTGTCTGAAAGTGTAGTGGACTATCCAAAGAGACGGTCATATCCTTTGATCGTAGGTTTCTCTCCGCTCTTCAGTTTCTTTAAGAAAGGTATACCGTTAACTTCTCTTTTGTTTTATATTCATGACAATTATTATGGTGTAACTGGATCGTTAGGAAAGACTAATCGTGTGCATGTTTTATTAAATAAGTGAATATTTAATCTTGTAAAATTTTGTTCATATAATAATAAAAGATTATTATTTTAACTATCCGCTGCGTTAATTTGAATTGCTAAAAGTACACACGGTTTTTCATCAGTGGTATCCGAGCCGCTTTTACACCATCTTAATTGTCACGTGATTTTCTTTAGATTTAGCTTTGTGGTAAATTGGTAAAAATCAAAACCTTTATGGTTTGAAAGTCAACTTTGTTGATTACCTCATGACGCACAAATAAGATCTGAAAAAAATCACTGTTATAAATTTTGAAATTATTTTTATGGCTTGAATAATCGTTGTTTATTTCATTCCATGGTTGTACACATGCTTTGTAACCATGGACAAGCCATATGTAGGTTTTAATAATGTAGTTATTAAAATTGTGATTGCACACATAGCCCATAATGCCCCAACCTATCTATGATTGTTGTGATTATTGATTACGGCAATATTAAGTCATATTGATTATTTATTTTTATAAGAAAGGCCATTTTGAAGCCAAAGTTGTATTATATTTATTTTTTAATTTTCATAGTATTGTATTTAAGTTTATTCTAAATTGTAAAAGTACTAGATTAGTTGTATTTTTCAATTTTAAATATTTGTAATAAGATGAAGATTAAAGATAAAGATGCAACGTGAAGTTTGACTTAGAAGATGGCGAACAGGTCAAGTTTACAACAATGGCGTTTGTCAAGTTTTCACTTGATTCTTGAATTAAGTGAGAGCTATGATATTACCCTTAGTTTGACCTCTTGATCCCATGTCGGCTTATGGGATCAAGCATAGGATTTTTGGGCTAGGCTATGTGTGTGTGATGCATGGTATGGTTGTGTTTTATTTTTATGCATTTATATTTAATTGGTGATTATAATGTATGCTAAATGTTTTTTATGAAAACATCAAATAAAACTAGTAACGAGTTTCAAAGGTTAAAATTGATGATTTAAAAAAAAAAGTTAAACTCTAACGAGTTTAAAGTTAAATATTTTTTGAAACTCAAATAATATATATGGGCGACATCTTTTAAAAATGTTTTAAAAATGATACACAATGTGTATTTGTTATTTTTTATATAAAATAAAATAACAAACTAGACACATAAACACGATCGACATATATAAAATTGGTTAAAATAATTTTTAACAAATAGTGTAGCGAATCTTGTGTGCATGTATTATTCGTTAACACAAACATTTTCAAAATACCCGTCAAATTTAAGTCATGCCATCCAATGAGCTTGCAAACACTCCTCGTTATTTTTTGGTTACGGTGAGACCTAATCTGGTTACAGTGAGACCTAATCAAATTATAGCCAAGAGGTGGATTTTCAGTTTTGAGTGAGATTAGGCTGAATTTTAACAGTTTCCAAATTGGATGACTTAATCGTATTCACGGTGAGACCTGAGTTCGAGGCAAGGATGGGACAAACATGCCAATAGATAATAGTGGTTTGTTAGACTACACATATCTCAAGGTTCCATAAAGATCTAAGAGTTGCACATGTGATGCAATTGGTACTCGCTACCTACCAGTAGAGTCTATATCTGCTAGCTGATCAACAGATGTAGTTATAGAACCTCTGTGTAGATCTTAGACTTTCATAAATTAATTGTTTTTAAATATATTAAAACTTGGGTAATTAATTAATTAAAGTATTATATCGAAGATACTGAAATTGAACCTTGTTCTTTTGTAGATGTCAAACAATCAAAACGTAAACCAAAACACCCTCCGTTCTTTGTTAGAGAAGGAGAAACTTAATGGTTCAAACTTCCTCGATTGGTACCGCAACCTGAGAATTGTTCTCAAATATGAAGGGAAGTTGAACAAAATTGAAGAACCCTTACCTGAAGCTCCTCCTTAGACAACTACTGCTGTTCAAAAGAATGCTTATCAGAAGTTGTTTGATGAGCAAGAGAAGATAGCTTTAATCATGCTTGCTAGTATGACTTCTGACCTCTAAAAGGAAATGAAAGATCGTAGAGCATATGATATGATGACTGAGCTGAAAAATATGTTTCAAAAACAGGCTAGTCAAGAGTTATATGAAACTTATAAGCTTCTTCAAACATGCAAAATGGAGGAGGGTCAATCAGTGAGCTCTCATGTCTTGAAAATGAAAAACTACATTGACCGATTGGAAAAACTTGGAACTACCTTGCCGCCTAACTTGGCTGTGAACACGGTTTTGGTTTCACTACCAAAATCGTATCACCAATTTGTAATGAATTACAATATGCAAGGTTGGAAGAAATCTCTGGCAGAGGTGCACTCGATGCTCAAAACTGCTCGTATAAGGTTTCTAATCCAAGTGTCCTGATGATTAGGGATGGTAAGGTGAAAAAGAATAAGTGAAAAACTTGGGGAAAAGGAAAAGGCAAGTCAATTGCTAAGAAGAAATTCCACCACCTCCCAAGAAAGAAAACCCAGCGAAAGACGCAGAATGTTTCCACTGTGGAAAAGTTGGCCACTGGAGGAGGAACTGTCCTTCTTACCTATCTGAGTTGAGAAAAGGCAAAGCTGGCCAGACCAGCAAATCAGGTATATTTCATATACAGTTATATACTCTTTCTAGTGATTCCTGGATTTTTGATACTGGTTGTGGTACTCACATCTGTAACTATATGCAGGGAATGAGAAGAAGTAAGAGACTGAAGAAAGACACACTAGACTTAAGAGTAGGCAATGGGGCTCGAGCTGCTGTTGAAGCTATTTGCACCTATGAGCTTACTTTACCTAGTGGTCTTATTGTTTTGTTGGAACAATGTCATTATGCTCCTAGTATTACGAAAAATGTAATTTCAGTTTCTCTTTTGAAAAATGTTGGTTTTGAACTTACATTTACGCACTTTGGTATTTCAGTTTCTAAGAATAATGTATTTTATTTTAATGCTATTCCACGTGATGGTATTTTTGAAATTGATATGCATGGTGTTATTTCAAGTAATTATTCTGTATATACCTGTACTGGCAAACGAGTCAAGCAAGACTTGAATAATACCTATCTATGACATTGTCGTCTTGGTCATATAAACAAACAACGCATTTCAAAACTCCAATCTGATGGGCTTTTAGAATCAACTGGCTCTGAGTCATTTGATGTATGCGAGTCATGTTTATGTGGAAAGATGACAAAGGCTACTTTCTCCGGTTTAGGTGAAAGAGCTAAAGATCTTTTAGGACTAATACATACTGATATATGTGGCCCTTTTAGAACTATGTTTAGAAATGGTGAATCATACTTCGTTACATTTACTGATGATTATAGTAGATATGGTTATGTTTACTTGCTGAAACATAAATATGAAGTTTTTGAAACATTCAAAATCTTCCAAAATGAAGTAGAGAATCAACTTGGAAAGACCATTAAAGCCCTTCGATCTGATCGGGGAGGGGAATATATGAGTCAAGAGTTTTTGGACCACCTGAAGAATTGTGGGATTGTCTCACAGTTCACTCCACCTTACACACCACAGCACAATGGTGTGTCGGAATGGAGGAATCGAACTTTACTAGATATGGTTCTATCTATGATTAGTCTAACTACTCTGTCGATGTCTTTTTTGGGGTTATGCGTTAGAGTCTGCTGCACGCATACTCAATATGGTTCCAACCAAGAAGGTAGAAAAGACACCATATGAATTATGGCATGGAAAGAGTCCTAAATTGTCTTATTTGAAAGTCTGGGGTTGTGAAACGTATGTGAAACGTGACACTTCAAACAAGTTAGAACCCAGAGGTATCAAATCTCACTTTGTGGGATACCCAAAGGAAACAATGGGTTACTACTTTTACTACCAAGCTGAAAACAAAGTGTTTACTGCTCGGTTTGCTGAATTCTATGAAAGAGATCTTCTCTTACAAGAAGTCAGTGGGAGTAAAGTAGATCTTGAAGAAATTCAAGAATCACAAAGTAACATACCTTATGAAGGCACTAGCCAATCGCACGTTGAAGCTGAACACATTGTTGGTGAGCCAAAACGTGTTGCATCTGTAATTCGTAGATCTAGTAGAACTCCTAATCAACCTGAGAGGTTAAATCTTCTGATTAATTCAGATGAACCCCATCTAGGGGATTATGATGAACCCTCTAGCTATGGTGAAGCCATGTTAGATCAAGAATCTAACAAATGGCGAGATGCTATGAAGGCAGAGATGCAGTCCATGAAAGATAATCAAGTATGGGACTTGATTGATCTTCCACTCAATTGCAAAACGGTGGGGAGTAAATGGGTCTTCAAGAAGAAGGCTGACATGGACGGTAATGTAAACACTTTTAAGGCTCGGTTGGTGGCAAAAGGTTATACTCAAACTCAATGAATTGATTTTGAGGATACTTTTTCACCAGTCGCGAGCATTAAATCAATTAGGATACTTATTTCCATAGCTGCTTTTCATGATTATGAAATATGGCAAATGGATGTCGACGACCTAAGTGAGGACGTATATATAGTTCAGGTTGAAGGGTTTGTGAATCCTAAGCATCATACTAAAGTATGCAAACTTCTAAAATTCATTTATGGATTAAAGCAAGCATCCAGGAGCTGGAATCTTAAGTTTGATTAGAAAATCAAAGAGTTTGGTTTTTCTAAAAACCAAGATGAGCCCTGTGTTTACATTAGAGCTAGTGGGAGCAAAGTTGTCTTCTTGATCTTGTATGTTGATGACATACTACTTATTGGAAATGACATTCCAACTTTGCAAGAACCAAGTATATATCGTAAATGGACTTTATATCGATAATATGATCGATTGCAATGAAATAGTCAAATGCTAAATTTTGTTATCTAGGCTGATAAAGTGCGTCAAAAGAGTTTAACGGATATACGAAGGATATTGAAAGAAAAACAAGTTGCTTCAGTGTTTACACTAAATGACTACTTCAAACGCTTTGTTACATTGAATAATATATTGGAAAGTCGTCGCAGACATACTTAGCTACAAATTAATAGTCTGCTATCATAAAATAATAGTACACCAATATATCCAACTTGGTGTTATAATTTATAATTTTTTACCCAATTGAACTTTACTTATATTTAATGTCTGCATTTTATTTAATTTATACCCTGTATCTAATATTTTGATTATTAACATTCTTTGCCTTCATTTGTTTTGGCGAATTTTTTCATGGGCTAACTTGTAATTTATTATATTTAAAAGTTTTATTGACGAAATCCGCAAATTTGCGGATAGTTTAAATAATTATAAGGTCATAAAGGCGTCCCTATATTTTACGAGGTTTATTTTCGATCCTCTTTTAATGTATCAAAAAGAGGAAGACATAGTAAACAACTTTCATGACTTAAGAGGATCATATTAGATGAGAAAACCAATATGTATAACTTGAATAATTTCCAAATTCTTAAAAATAGTTTGTAATTTGTTTATAACTAGTCCAGAGCAGCCCGATGCGGCGGGGGCTTTCGGCCTGCATGTTCGTATTTAATGTAGCGTTGTGTATGTACAGAGAGATAAACAGCCCCTGTGTTAAGACTCGTTTAGATGTCGTTGTGGTTAGCGTTTTTAAAAAGGTATCCGTTTCAGACGTAGTTAGTCTCGTTTTATTCGTAAAATTATTTTAAGTTTAACGGTAGTAGCGGTGAAATTTAATTCATGATGAGTAGGAAGATAAGGCCGGTTGAAGATTGTGTTGAGATTTGTTTGTTTATTTAAGTTTAAAATTTAAAGTTACGAATTTAACCCCTGCAAAATTTAATAGGCCAAGATAGTTGGAGTGGGGGGTAAGTGGAAATTGCAGTGTGAATACATGGGTTGAAACGACAAATTTTTGTGGGGGGACGACACAAAAATTCACGGGTTTTAGTATGTAAAGGGTTTAATGTTTGTAGGGCAATTTTATCCGCGCACAATATTAAAATGCTTATGCTTAGTACCGGCCATGGTTCTCTAAATTGATGATCACGGCCATGATCTCCTTATGATACGTTAAATAAATAAATATATATATATATATATATATATATATATATATATATATATATATATATATATATATATAGGTATCAAATGAGAACCAATTTTGCATTGAGAACCCTGAGAACTCACAAATTCGAGCAAAAATTGGGACGCGACCGAACCAAAAAATTGATAGTCGAACAATTTTTAATTTTTAGTTATTAGATGCATTGTTTCTTGGTTCTACATTTTTATGTAGAACATGATGTAGAACATGCTGTTCTACACTTATTTTACATCAGTTTTCATCAAATTAAGTTAGGGTTTAGATTTAGGGTTTTGATTTTAGGGTTTAGGGTTTAGGGTTTAGATTTAGGATTTAGAATGAATTTTTTACAAGAACGGTTTAGAGTTTAGGGTTTAGGGTTTAGGGTTAACGGAGTAAACCCGAAAACCCTAAACCCTAAACTCTAAATCGGCTAAATTAAAAAAAAATTGATTTTTGAAAAAAATAGGTGAAATTCGAACAAAAAAAAAAAGAAATTCGAACCAATTTTCGTTCTACAATTTTGTAGAACCGAACCAAAATTTTGTAGAACACAACAAAAATTTAGGCGGGCGAACAAATTTTCCCAACATAAAATATAGAACATGCATCTAAATTTTTGCTCGACTCACGTTTTTTTGTTCGACTTCCTCTGTTTTTTTGTTCGCCCGCCGGTTCTCAGGGTTCTCACACCAATTGGGTTCTCACTGGATCCTCTCCCTACACACACACACACACACACACACACACACACACACACACACACACACACACACACACACACACACACATATATATATATATATATATATATATATATATATATATATATATATATATATATATATATATATATATAGTAGAGGGATCAAATGAGAACTTTTTTATGTGAGAACCTTGAGAACTCAAAAATACACTGAAATTCGAGCAAAAAAGAGAAATTCGAGCAAAAATGAGACACGGGCGAACAAACTGTAGTGACCCGAACTTTTCCATGATTATATATTATATGAGATCTATATTTACATGATTAAATGTTTCCAACATGTTAAGTAATCAAACTTGTTAAAACTTGATTAATTGAAACGGTTTTTGTGTTAACGTTTGACCACACAGTTTGTCCGATGATTCAAGAACGTTATAACTTGTATATGACATGATATTATACATACGAACATATATATATATATATATATATATATATATATATATATATATATATATATATATATATATATATATATATATATATATATATATATATATATATATATATATATATGTTTAGCATGATGAAATGATAATTAAAGTATCTCATTATGTATATTAACAAGGAACCTTATACATAAAACAAGACTACTAACTTAAGAAATTCAAAACGATATCTATACGTAACGATTATCGTTGTAATAACGTCTTAATATTTATATATCATATTAAGATATATTAGTACATCATGTTATCATAAAAATGTAATAATTTAACATCTCATTAGATATAATAACAATGGGATTAATTACATTTAATGAAATCGTTAACTAAAAGGTTCCGAAACAACACGTACATGTAACGACTAACGATGACTTAACGACTCAGTTAAAATGAATATACATGTAGTGTATTAATATGTATCAATACACTTTTGAAAGACTTCAAGTCACATATCAAAGTACTTCTATTTAACAAAAATGCGCACAGTTACATCCTCACTCATTTTCATCAACAATTCTACTCGTATGCACACGTATTCGTACTCGTACAATACACAGCTTCTAAATGTATATACTATTGGTATATACACTTCAATTATCAGCTCTTAGCAGCCTTAATAAGTCACCTAAACATGTAAGAACCATTATTTGGAAACTAGCATGAAATATCTAGCAAAATTACAAACTAATGGAGCCTATATGACAAGGCAACATTCACGTGAAGATCACCAACCATAAACACATTCTCATTCCAATTTTTATACATCAAACACATTTCTCTCAAGTTCTCTCTTAGTGTTTTAAGTGTTCTTCATCATCTTCATCAAATTCTACATCAATCTAGCTCAAAAATCCAAACATAAAACAACCTACAAAACAACTACTCAACAAAACTTCAAGAACACTTTCAAGTTTGCAAGTCTACTTCCAAGCTTTCAAATTCATTTCAAGTAATCATCTAAGATTAAGAAACCTTTGTTATTTACAGTAGGTAATCTTTCTTATTGAAGGTAATACTCATATTCAAACTTTGATTCGATTTCTATAACTATAATTATCTTAATTCAAGTAGTAATCTTATTTGAACTTGTTTTCGTGTCATGATTCTACTTCAAGAACTTCCAAGCCACCAAAGATCAATTGAAGCTCAAGTTATTTCTTCATCATTTCCAGTAGGTTTACCTACTATACTTGAGATAGTAATGATGTTCATAACTGAAATGTCCCATTCATATTGATTATAAACGTTCCATATTAATTGATTTCGTCGCGAGGTTTTGACCTCTATATGAGACATTTTTCAAAGACTGCATTCATTTTTAAAATAACCATAACCTTTATTTTATCGATAAAGGTTTAAAAAGCATTACGTAGATTATCAAATAATGATAATCTAAAATATACCGTTTACACACGACCAATACATAATGGTTTACAATAAGAATATATTACATCAAAAATAAGTTTCTTGAATGTAGTTTTTACATAATATCATACAAGCATGGACTCCAAATCTTGTCCTTATTTTAGTATGCAACAGCGGAAGCTCTTAATAATCACCTGAGAATAAACATGTTTAAAACGTCAGCAAAAATGTTGGTGAGTTATAGGTTTAACCTATATATTATCAAATCATAATAATAGACCACAAGATTTCATATTTCAATATACATCCCATACATAGAGATAAAAATCATTCATATGGTGAACACCTGGTAATCGACATTAACAAGATGCATTTAAGAATATCCCATATCATTCCGGGAAATCCTTCGGACATGATAAAAATGAATTCGAAGTACTAAAGCATCCGGTACTTTGGATGGGGTTCGTTAGGCCCAATAGATCTATCTTTAGGATTCGCGTCAATTAGTAGATCGGTTTACTAATTCTTAGGTTACCAAGCAAAAGGGGCATATTCGGCTTCGATCATTCACCCATATAATGTAGTTTCAATTACTTGTGTCTATTTCGTAAAACATTTATAAAACTGCATGTATTCTCATCCTAAAATATTAGATTTTAAAAGTGGGACTATAACTCACTTTCACAGATTTTTACTTCATCGTGAAGTAAGACTTGGCCACTGGTCAATTCACGAACCTATAACAAATATGTACATATTTATCAAAATATGTTCAAAATATATTTACAACATTTTTTAATATGTTTTAATGTTTTAAATATTTTCAGTCAGCTGTCCTCGTTAGTAACCTACAACTAGTTGTCCATAGTTAGATGTACAGAAATAAATTAATATATATTATCTTGACCCAATCCACGACTCAGTGTATACACGTCTCAGGCTAGATCCCAACTCAAAGTATATATATTTTTGGAATCAACCTCAACCCTGTATAGCTAACTCCAACATTACTGCATATAGAGTGTCTATGGTTGTTCCAAATAATATATATAGATGGGTCGATATGATATGTCAAAATATTTGTATACGTGTCTATGGTATCCCAAGATTAAATAATATATTAGAATACATGTATAATACAATATAAGTTAGCTAGGATATGATTTGTATAGATTTGTTACCAATTTTCACTTAGCTACAACAAGTAAAAATATCCAATCTTGTTTTACCCATAACTTCTTCGTTTTAAATCCGTTTTGAGTGAATCCAATTGCTATGGTTTCATATTGAACTTAAGTTTATGAATCTATACATAAAAAGCATAAGTTTATAGTCAGAAATACAGGTTACAAGTCATTTTTGTAAAGGTAGTCATTTCAGTCGAAAGAACGACGTCTAGATGACCATTTTGGAAAACATACTTCCATTTTGAGTTTAATCATGATTTTTGGATATAGTTTCATGTTCATAAGAAAAATCATTTTCCCAGAAGAACAACTTTTAAATTAAAGTTTATCATAATTTTTAATTAACTAACCCAAAACAGCCCGCGGTGTTACTACGACGGCGTATATCCAGTTTTACGGTGTTTTTCATGTTTTCAGGTTTTAAATCATTAAGTTAGCATATCATATAGATATAGAACATGTGTTTAGTTTATTTTAAAAGTCAAGTTAGAAGAATTAACTTTTGTTTGCAAACAAGTTTAGAGTTAACTAAACTATGTTCTAGTGATTACAAGTTTAAACCTTCGAATAAGGTAGTTTCATATATATGAATGGAATGATGTTATGAATATTATTACTACCTCAGGTTTTATGGATAAACCCACTGGAAATGAGAAAAATATATCAAGCTTCAAAGGATCCTTGGATGGCTTGAAAGTTCTTGAAGCACAATCATGACACGAAAACAAGTTCAAGTAAGATTTCCACTCGAAATAAGATTGTTAGAGTTATAGAAATTGAATCAAATTTTGAATATGAGTATTACATTGTATTAGAAAGATATCTTAATGTAAATAAGAAAGATTTCTTGAGGTTGGATGATCACTTTACAAGATTGGAAGTAAGCTAGCAAACTTGGAAGTATTCTTGATTTTATGAAACTAGAACTTATAGAATTTATGAAGAACACTTAGAACTTGAAGATAGAACTTGAGAGAGATCAATTTGATGAAGAAAATTGATGAATGAAAGTGTTTGTAGGTGTTTTTGGTCGTTGGTATATGGATTAGATATAAAGGATGTGTAATTTTGTTTACATGTAAATAAGTCATGAATGATTACTAATATTTTTGTAATTTTATGAGATATTTCATGCTAGTTGCCAAATGATGGTTCCAACATGTGTTAGGTGACTTACATGGGCAGCTAAGAGCTAATCATTGGAGTGTATATACCAATAGTACATACATCTAAAAGCTGTGTATTGCACGAGTACGAATACGGGTGCATACGAGTAGAATTGTTGATGAAACTGAACGAGGATGTAATTGTAAGAATTTTTGTTAAGTAGAAGTATTTTGATAAGTGTCTTGAAGTATTTCAAAAGTGTATAAATACATATTAAAACACTACATGTATATACATTTTAACTGAGTCGTTAAGTCATCGTTAGTCGTTACATGTAAATGTTGTTTTGAAACCTTTAAGTTAACGATCTTGTTATATGTTGTTAACCTAATGTTTATTATATCTAATGAGATGTTAAATTATTGTATTATCATGATATTATGATATATTAATATATCTTAATATGATATATATACATTTAAATGTCGTTACAACGATAATCGTTACATATATGTCTCGTTTCGAAATCCTTAAGTTAGTAGTCTTGTTTTTACATATGTAGTTCATTGTTAATATACATAATGACATGTTTACTTATCATTTATCATGATTAAGCATAGTGTAACTATATCTTAATATGATTCATATGTAATTAGTAAGACGTTGTTATAACGATAATCGTTATATATATCGTTTCGAGTTTCTTAATTCAATAAACACAATTTTATGTATATAACTCATTGTTAAAATACCTAATGAGATACTTACTTATCATAATATCATGTTAACTATATATATAATCATATATATGTCATCATATAGTTTTCACAAGTTTTAACGTTCGTGAATCACCGGTCAACTTGGGTGGTCAATTGTCTATATGAAACCTATTTCAATTAATCAAGTCTTAACAAGTTTGATTGCTTAACATGTTAGAAACACTTAAACATGTAAATAACAATTTAATTTAATATATATAAATATGGAAAAGTTCGGGTCACTACAGTACCTACCCGTTAAATAAATTTCGTCCCGAAATTTTAAGCAGTTGGAGGTGTTGACGTATCTTCTGGAAATAAGTGCGGGTATTTCTTCTTCATCTGATCTTCATCCTCCCAGGTAAACTCGGGTCCTCTACGGGCATTCCATCGAACCTTAACAATTGGTATCTTGTTTTGCTTAAGTCTTTTAACCTCACGATCCATTATTTCGACGGGTTCTTCAATAAATTGAAGTTTTTCGTTGATTTGGATTTCGTCTAATGGAATAGTGAGATCTTCTTTAGCAAAACACTTCTTCAGATTCGAGACATGAAAAGTGTTATGTACAGCCGCAAGTTGTTGAGGTAACTCCAGTTGGTAAGCTACTGGTCCGACACGATCTATAATTTTGAATGGTCCAATGTACCTTGGATTTAGTTTCCCCCGTTTACCAAATCGAACAACGCCTTTCCAAGGTGAAACCTTAAGCATGACCATCTCTCCAATCTCAAATTCTATATCTTTTCTTTTAGTGTCCGCATAGCTCTTTTGTCGACTCTGAGCGGTTTTCAATCGTTGTTGAATTTGGATGATTTTCTCGGTAGTTTCTTGTATTATCTCCGGACCCGTAATCTGTCTATCCCCCAATTCTTTCCAAAAAATTGGAGATCTGCACTTTCTACCATAAAGTGCTTCGAACGGTGCCATTTCGATACTCGAGTGGTAACTGTTGTTGTAGAAAAATTCTGCTAATGGTAGATGTAGATCCCAACCGTTTCCAAAATTAATAACACATGCTCGTAGCATGTCTTCAAGAGTCTGTATCGTCCTTTTGCTCTGCCCATCGGTTTGTGGATGATAGGCAGTACTCATGTCTATACAAGTTTCCAATGCTTGTTGTAATGTCTGCCAAAACTTTGAAACAAATCTGCCATCCCTATCATGAAATGTCCCGTTCATATTGATTATAAACGTTCCATATTAATTGATTTCGTTGTGAGGTTTTGACCTCTATATGAGACGTTTTTCAAAGACTGCATTCATTTTTAAAACAAACCATAACCTTTATTTTATCAATAAAAGTTTCAAAAGCATTACGTAGATTATCAAATAATGATAATCTAAAATATACTGTTTACACACGACCATTACATAATGGTTTACAATAAAAATATATTACATCAATATATGTTTCTTGAATGCAGTTTTTACACAATATCATACAAACATGGACTCCAAATCTTGTCCTTATTTTAGTATGCAACAGCGGAAGCTCTTAGTATTCACCTGAGAATAAACATGCTTTAAACGTCAACAAAAATGTTAGTGAGTTATAGGTTTAACCTATATATATCAAATCGTAACAATAGACCACAAGATTTCATATTTCAATATACATCCCATACATAGAGATAAAAATCATTCATATGGTGAACACCTGGTAGCCGACATTAACAAGATGCATATATAAGAATATCCCCATCATTCCGGGACACCCTTCGGATATGATATAAATTTCAAAGTACTAAAGCATTCGGTACTTTGGATGGGGTTTGTTAGTCCCAATAGATCTATCTTTAGGATTCGCGTCAATTAGGGTGTCTGTTCCTTAATTTTTAGATTACCAGACTAAAAAGGGGCATATTCGGTTTAATAATCCAACCATAGAATGTAGTTTTAAGTACTTGTGTCTATTTCGTCAAACATTTATAAAAGCAGCGCATGTATTCTCAGTCCCAAAAATATATATTGCAAAAGCATTTAAAAAGGGAGCAAATGAAACTCACTTTCACAGATTTTTACTTTATCGGGAAGTAAGACTTGGCCGCTGGTCGATTCACGAACCTATAACAAATATTTACATATATATCAAAGTATGTTCAAAATATATTTATAACATTTTTAATACGTTTTACTGTTTTAAGTTTATTAAGTCAGCTGTCTTTGTTATTAACCTACAACTAGTTGTCTATAATTAGATGTACAGAAATAAATCGATATATATTATCTTGAATCAATCCACGACCCAGTGTATACACGTCTCAGGCTAGATCACAACTCAAATTATATATTTTTGGAATCAACCTCAACCCTGTATAGCTAACTCCAACATTACTGCATATAGAGTGTCTATGGTTGTTCCAAATAATATATATACATGGGTCGATATGATATGTCTAAACATTTGCATACGTGTCTATGGTATCCCAAGATTACATAATATATTAGAATACATGTATAATAAAATATAAGTTAGCTAGGATATGATTTGTATAGATTTGTTAAACATTTCCCGTAGCTAAAAAGATCAAAAATATCCAATCTTATTTTACCCATAACTTCTTCGTTTTAAATCCGTTTTGAGTGAATCCAATTGCTATGGTTTAATATTGAACTTAAGTTTATGAATCTATACAGAAAAAGTATAAGTTTATAGTCAGAATTATAGGTTACAAGTCATTTTTGTAAAGGTAGTCATTTCAGTCGAAAGAACGACGTCTAGATGATCATTTTGGAAAACATACTTCCACTTTGAGTTTAACCATGATTTTTGGATATAGTTTCATGTTCATAAGAAAAATCATTTTCCCAGAAGAAAAACTTTTAAATCAAAATTTATCATAGTTTTTAATTAACTAGCCCAAAACAGCCCGCGGTGTTACTACAACAGCGTATATCCAGTTTTACGGTGTTTTTCGTGTTTTCTGGTTTTAAATCATTAAGTTAGAATATCATATAGATATAGAACATGTGTTTAGTTGATTTTAAAAGTCAAGTTAGAAGGATTAACTTTTGTTTGCGAACAAGTTTAGAATTAACTAAACTATGTTCTAGTGATTTCAAGTTTAAACCTTCGAATAAGATAGCTTTATATGTATGAATTGAATGATGTTATGAACATAATTACTACCTCAAGTTTTCTGGATAAAACTACTGGAAATGAGAAAAATGGATCTAGCTTCAAAGGATCCTTGGATGGCTTGAAAGTTCTTGAAGCAGAATCATGACACGAAAACAAGTTCAAGTAAGATTTCCACTCGAAATAAGATTGTTATAGTTATAGAAATTGAATCAAAGTTTGAATATGAGTATTACCTTGTATTAGAAAGATATATTACTATAAATAAGATAGATTTCTTGAAGTTGGATGATCACTTTACAAGATTGGAAGTAAGCTAGCAAACTTGGAAGTATTCTTGATTTTATGAAACGAGAACTTATAGAATTTATGAAGAACACTTAGAACTTGAAGATAGAACTTGAGAGAGATCACTTAGATGAAGAAAATTGAAGAATGAAAGTGTTTGTAGGTGTTTTTGGTCGTTGGTATATGGATTAGATATAAAGGATGTGTAATTTTGTTTTCATGTAAATAAGTCATGAATGATTACTCATATTTTTGTAATTTTATGAGATATTTCATGCTAGTTGCCAAATGATGGTTCCTACATGTGTTAGGTGACTCACATAGGCTGCTAATAGCTAATCATTGGAGTGTATATACCAATAGTACATACATCTAAAAGCTGTGTATTGTACTAGTACGAATACAGGTGCATACGAGTAGAATTGTTGATGAAACTGAACGAGGATGTAATTGTAAGTATTTTTGTTAAGTAGAAGTATTTTTATAAGTGTCTTGAAGTCCTTCAAAAGTTTATGAATACATATTAAAACACTACATGTATATACATTTTAACTGAGTCGTTAAGTCATCGTTAGTCGTTACATGTAAATGTTGATTTGAAACCTTTAAGTTAACGATCTTGTTAAATGTTGTTAACCCAATGTTTATTATATCTAATGAGATGTTAAATTATTATATTATCATGATATTATGATATATTAATATATCTTAATATGATATATATACATTTAAATGTCGTTACAACGATAATCGTTACATATATGTCTCGTTTTGAAATCATTAAGTTAGTAGTCTTGTTTTTACATATGTAGTTCATTGTTAACACACTTAATGATATATTTAAATATCATTTTATCATGTTATATAAAGTGTATAAATATCTTAATATGATACATATGTATTTAGTAGACGTTATCATAACGATAATCGTTATATATATATCATTTCGAGTTTCTTAACTTAGTAATCTCATTTCTTATGTATATTACACATTGTTAATATACTGAGTGAGATACTTACTCATCATAATCTCATGTCAACCATATATATATGTCTATATATACCACAACATGTAGTTTTTACAAATTTGTAACGTTCGTGAATCGCCGGTCAACTTGGGTGATCAATTGTCTATATGAAACTTATTTCATTTAATCAAGTCTTAACAAGTTTGATTGCTTAACATGTTGGAAACATTTAGTCATGTAAATATCAATCTCAATTAATATATATAAACATGGAAAAGTTCGGGTCACTACATATCAGAGATAATAGAGATTGGTATTCCAAGTCAGGAGACGACTTCCTTCAAATACAGTCGTGCTAACTTCTCCATCTTGTCATCTTCTCTTATTGGCAGGAAGTGTGCTGATTTGGTGAGACGATCAACTATTATCCAAATAGTATCAAAACCACTTGCAGTCTTTGGAAATTTAGTGATGAAATCCATGGTAATGTTTTCCCATTTCCATTCCGGGATTTCGGGTTGTTGAAGTAGACCTGATGGTTTCTGATGCTCAGCTTTGACCTTAGAATACGTCAAACATTCCCCTACGTATTTAGAAACCTCGGCTTTCATACCTGGCCACCAAAAATGTTTCTTGAGATCTTTGTACTTCTTCCCCGTTCCAGGATGTATTGAGTATCTGGTTTTATGAGCTTCTCTAAGTACCATTTCTCTCACATCTCCAAATTTTGGTACCCAAATTCTTTCAACCCTATACCGGGTTCCGTCTTCCCGAATATTAAGATGCTTCTCCGATCCTTTAGGTATTTCATCCTTTAAATTTCTCTCTTTTAAAACTCCTTGTTGCGACTCCTTTATTTGAGTAGTAAGGTTAGTGTGAATCATTATATTCATAGCTTTTACTCAAATGGGTTCTCTGTCCTTTCTGCTCAAGGCGTCGGCTACCACATTTGCCTTTCCCGGGTGGTAACGAATCTCAAAGTCGTAATCATTCAACAATTCAATCCACCTACGCTGCCTCATATTCAGTTGTTTCTGATTAAATATATGTTGAAGACTTTTGTGGTCGGTGTATATAATACTTTTGACCCCATATAAGTAGTGCCTCCAAGTCTTTAATGGAAAAACAACAGCGCCTAATTCCAAATCGTGTGTCGTATGATTTTGCTCATGAATCTTCAATTGTCTAGACGCATAAGCAATTACCTTCGTTCGTTGCATTAATACACAACTGAGGCCTTGCTTTGAGGCGTCACAATATATCACAAAATCATCATTCCCTTCAGGCAATGACAATATAGGTGCCGTAGTTAACTTTTTCTTCAACAATCGAAACGCTTTTTCTTGTTCATCCTTCCATTCAAATTTCTTCCCTTTATGCGTTAATGCAGTCAAGGGTTTTGCTATTTTGAAAAAATCTTGGATCAATCTTCTGTAGTAACCAGCCGGTCCTAAAAATTAGCGTATATGCTTCGGAGTTTTAGGGGTTTCCCACTTTTCAACGGTCTCAATCTTTGCCGGATCCACCTGAATACCTTCTTTGTTCACTATGTGACCGAGGAATTGAACTTCTTCCAACCAAAATGCACACTTTGAAAACTTAGCGTACAGTTTTTCTTTCCTCAACAACTCTAGCACTTTTCTCTAATGTTCTTCGTGCTCTTGATCATTCTTTGAGTAGATATGTATGTCATCAATGAAAACAATGACAAACTTGTCGATATATGGCTCACACACATTATTCATGAGGTCCATGAACACAGCTGGTGCGTTAGTCAATCCAAACGGCATAACCATAAACACGTAATGACCGTAACACGTTCTGAAAGCTGTCTTCGGAATATCGTCCTCCTTCACCCGCATTTGATGATACCCATAACGTAAATCAATCTTCGAATAAACTGACGAGCCTTGTAATTGATCAAATAAGTCGTTGATTCTCGGTAGTGGGTAACGGTTCTTGATGGTAAGTTTGTCCAACTCTCAGTAGTTGATACACAACCTGAATGTACCATCCTTCTTTTTGACAAACAAAACAGGAGCTCCCCATGGTGATGTACTTGGTTGTATGAAACCAAGCTCTAGAAGTTCTTGTAATTAACTTTGAAGTTCCTTCATTTCGCTAGGTGTGAGTCTGTATGGAGCACGAGCTATTGGTGCAGCTCCCGGTACAAGATCTATTTGAAATTCAACGGATCGGCGTGGAGGTAATCCCGGTAATTCTTTCGAAAATACATCGGGAAATTCTTTTGCGATGGGAACATCATTGATGCTCTTTTCTTCAGTTTGTACTTTCTCGACGTGTGCTAGAACAGCATAGCAACCCTTTCTTATTAAATTTTGCGCCTTTAAATTACTAATAAGATGTAGCTTCGCGTTGCTTTTTTCTCCGTACACCATTAAGGGTTTTCCTTCTTCTCGTACAATGCGAATTGCATTTTTGTAACATACGATCTCTGCTTTCACCTCTTTCAACTAGTCCATGCTGATTATCACATCAAAACTCCCTAACTCTACTGGTATCAAATCAATCTTAAATGTTTCGCTAACCAGTTTAATTTCTCGATTCCGACATATATTATCTGCTACAATTAATTTACCGTTTGCTAATTCTAGTATAAACTTATTATCCAAAGGCGTCAATGGACAACTTAATTTAGCACGGAAATCCTTACTCATATAGCTTCTATCCACACCCGAATCAATTAAAACATAAGCAGATGTATTGTCAATAAGAAACGTACCCGTAACAAGCTCCGGGTCTTCCTGCGCTTCAACTGCATTAATGTTGAAGACTCTTCCTCAGCCTTGCCCATTATTATCCCCCTGATTTGGACACATATTTTTGTAATGGCCCTTCTTCCTGCATCCGAAACAGGTAATGTCTGCATAACTTTTTCTGGCATTATTTGTTCCCTTAGCCATTGATCCGTAGATTTCGCACTTTGTTGCACCATGGCCCTTTCTATTACACTTAGTACACACTGCTGTACAGAGCCCAGTTGGATGGTATCCATCACATCTCTGGCAGAATTTTTGCCTGTTGTTGTTATTGTTGGGATTGTTGTTGTTGCGGTTGTTATTATTGTTGAAACGGTTGTTGTAGTTGTTGCTGGGGTGGTTGTTGTTGTTGCGTTTGTTGTTGCGAAAATTGATGCGATTGTAGTTATGATTGTTGGGTTGATTATTGAAATTGTGACCCTTGTCACTAGTTTCTTCCCATTTCCCCTTGACTTGTTTCGTATTGGCTTCTTTGGCCGCCTGTTCTTTAATCCTTTTCTCAATTTGATTTATAAGTTTATGAGCCATTCGACTTGCCTTTTGTATGAAGGCGGGCTCGTGTGAACTTATATCCTCTTGGATCCTTTTCGATAACCCTTTTACAAATGCGTCGATTTTCTCTTCTTCATCTTCGAACGCTCCCGGACACAATAGGCACAACTCTGTGAATCGTCGTTCGTACGTGGTAATATCAAACCCTTGTTTTCGTAACCCTCTAAGCTCTACCTTGAGCTTATTGACCTCTTTTCTGGGACGGTACTGCTCGTTCATTAAGTGTTTGAATGCTGACCACGGTAGTGCGTAAGCAGTATCTTGTCCCACTTGTTCGAGATAGGTATTCTACCATGTTAACGCAGTACCTGTGAAGGTATGCGTGGCGTACTTTACCTTATCTTCCTCAGCACATTTGCTTATAGCAAACACAGATTCGACCTTTTCGGTCCATCATTTCAGTCCGAATGGTCCTTCAGTTCCATCAAATTCCAGAGGTTTACAGGCAGTGAAAGCCTTGTAGGAGCATCCTACACGGTTTCCTGTGGAGTTAGCTCCACTGCTAGACCCTGAGTTATTGTTGTTTTGCATTGTAGCCTGTACTGCGGCTATATTTGCTGCAAGGAAAGCACGAAAGTCTTCCTCACCCATGTTCAAGTTCTGACGAGTAGTCGGTGCCATTTCCTTCAAAAATAGCCAAAAGAATTAAGTTAATCATATAGAATATTAAGAGTAGTCAATAGTATTCCGTAGCATAATATGAACTCATTTATAAAAGTTTTTTCTTCATATTAGCGTTTTATAAGTTTTAATTCTGGTAATACCTACCCATTAAGTTCATACTTAGTAGTTAACATACAATTCAACTACTACAATTCTATATGAAAACTGATTATAATAATAATTCACATTCAAACTTTTATACAATATTTTTCAAACTTACAATACCGCTATTTTACATATAGCATGAAATATAGCACATAAAAACTCTGATACAAAACAGTTGCGAAGACAATTCTAGTTAATACGCAAGTCGTTCAACAAAGGCAATAAAGACACGTAATTCATACGTCCAGAACAAGTCATGCATTCTGGTTTTACTATGACTACTTCCCATCCTTTGTCTTGTGGAACATAACCGTTGTGACCGTTGACAAGACAGCATGTTGTAATGTCGTCAAAAGGATGAGGGTTTTGTAATGTAAACAGCCCCGTAATAATCTAAAAACCTTGTTTCTCATCTCAACTACCGAGTCCATCACTTGTGGGAATGTTTTATTTAAAAGTTGCAACCCAATGTTCTTTTTCTCAATTTGATGAGAAGCGAACATTATTAACCCGTAAGCATAACATGCTTCTTTATGTTGCATGTTAGAAGCTCTTTCTAATTCACGAAATCCTATGTTGGGATATGTTGAGTCAAAATAGGTTCTTAATCCGTAGCGTAAAATTGCATTTGGGTTCCCCGCATTTAACGCTTTAAAGAAAACACGGCGTAACTTACGGTCTCTCCAATGTGATATACCCCACCTATCAAAGGAAAACCTTTTATAAACTAAGGCATTTCTAGAAAGTCTTTCAAATGTTTGACAAGTTAATTTCGCCATAACTAAATGTGCTGATGAATTCTGACCGACTCTAGACAAGATTTCCTCAATCATATCCTCTGGTAGGTCTTCTAAAATATCCGGTTGTCTACCCTTAACGTCCATTTTGTTTTTATACTCTAAAATAGACAAGGATTAGATTCGTAAAAGATAATTAACAAACAATACAAGCAATTTTTACATAGAACATAAAAGTACAAGCACACTACAATACATATAATACACAACATGATTACAACCCTCTAATCTGAATCACTGGTTTCTTCTTCTTCGGACTTGGTTCGTTTTCCTAATTTTCTAGGAATATATGGTGTTCCTCTAATACGAGCCGTCATTTTCCACAATGGTTTAGAAAAACCTGGTGGTTTAGAGGTTCCCGGGTCATTGTTACATTTTAGAAAATACGGATGTTGCCGATACATATAAAGTTCATCGGGGTTGGAATCGGGTTTCTCTATTTTTATACCTTTTCCCTTATTATTTTCTTTCGCTTTATTAAATTGGGTCAAGGTAATTTCTATAACATCATCGGAATCCTCATCGGGATCCGATTCATCGGAAAATTGGTAATCTTCCCAATATTTTGCTTCCTCGGCGGAAACACCATTGACCATTATTAACTTTGGTCCGTTGGTTGAGGATTTTCTTTTATTTAATCGATTTACTATAGGTATCAATATTTCTTCCTCCAGAACCTCTTCTTCTTCTGGTTCCTCCTCTTCCGGTTCCTCCTCTTCAGGTTCTTCTTCGGGAATTTGTGAATATTCCCAAAATATATTGAACTCTTCATTATTATTAGGTGAATCGATGAGATTTGTACTAGTGGTAGAAATCTATCACACAATATCAAACACATTAAGAGGTTAATATATCACAAAATATTTACATGTTAATAATATATAATTTCCAACAAAAGTGTTAAGCAATCGTTTTTAAAGAAAAAACGGTCGAAGTTCAGAATCACTAATGTATCCGAACAAACTCGATAAGACATACTAATGCAAATTTCTGGTTCTCTAAGACCAACACTCGAATACCAACTGAAATGTCCCGTTCATATTGAATATAAACGTTCCATTTTAATTGATTTCGTCGCGATGTTTTGACCTCTATATGAGACATTTTTCAAAGACTGCATTCATTTTTAAAACAACCATAACCTTTATTTTATCGATAAAGGTTTAAAAAGCATTACGTAGATTATCAAATAATGATAATCTAAAATATACCGTTTACACACGACCATTACATAATGGTTTACAATAAGAATATATTACATCAAAAATAAGTTTCTTGAATGCAGTTTTTACATAATATCATACAAGCATGGACTCCAAATCTTGTCCTTATTTTAGTATGCAACAGCGGAAGCTCTTAATAATCACCTGAGAATTAACATGTTTAAAACGTCAACAAAAATGTTGGTGAGTTATAGGTTTAACCTATATATTATCAAATCATAATAATAGATCACAAGATTTCATATTTTAATATACATCCCATACAAAGAGATAAAAATCATTCATATGGTGAACACCTGGTAACCGACATTAACAAGATGCATATAAGAATATCCCCTATCATTCCGGGAAATCCTTCGGACATGATAAAAATGAATTCGAAGTACTAAAGTATCCGGCACTTTGGATGGGGTTCGTTAGGCCCAATAGATCTATCTTTAGGATTCACGTCAATTAGTAGATCGGTTTACTAATTATTAGGTTACCAAGCAAAAGGGGCATATTCGGCTTCGATCATTCACCCATATAATGTAGTTTTAATTACTTGTGTCTATTTCGTAAAACATTTATAAAACTACATGTATTCTCATCCCAAAATATTAGATTTTAAAAGTGGGACTATAACTCAATTTCACAGATTTTTACTTCGTCGGGAAGTAAGACTTGGCCACTGGTCGATTCATGAACCTATAACAAATATGTACATATATATCAAAGTATGTTCAAAATATATTTACAACATTTTTTAATACGTTTTAATGTTTTAAATATTTTCAGTCAGCTGTCCTCGTTAGTAACCTACAACTAGTTGTCCATAGTTAGATGTACAGAAATAAATTGATATATATTATCTTGACCCAATCCACGACCCGGCGTATACACGTCTCAAGCTAGATCCCAACTCAAAGTATATATATATTTGGAATCAACCTCAACCCTGTATAGCTAACTCCAACATTACTGCATATAGAGTGTCTATGGTTGTTCCAAATAATATATATAGATGGGTCGATATGATATGTCAAAACATTTGTATACGTGTCTATGGTATCCCAAGATTACATAATATATTAGAATACATGTATAATACAATATAAGTTAGCTAGGATATGATTTGCATAGATTTGTTATCAATTTTCACGTAGCTACAACAAGTAAAAATATCCAATCTTGTTTTACCCATAACTTCTTCGTTTTAAATCCGTTTTGAGTGAATCCAATTGCTATAGTTTCATATTGAACTTAAGTTTATGAATATATACATCAAAAGCATAAGTTTATAGTCAGAAATACAGGTTACAAGTCATTTTTGTAAAGGTAGTCATTTCAGTCGAAAGAACGACGTCTAGATGACCATTTTGGAAAACATACTTCCATTTTGAGTTTAATCATGATTTTTGGATATAGTTTCATGTTCATAAGAAAAATCATTTTCTTAGAATAACAACTTTTAAATCAAAATTTATCATAGTTTTTAATTAAATAACCCAAAATAGCCCGCGGTGTTACTACAACGGCGTATATTCGGTTTTACGGTGTTTTTTGTGTTTTCCGGTTTTAAATGATTAATTTAGCATATCTTATAGATATAGAACATGTGTTTAGTTAATTTTAAAAGTCAAGTTAGAAGGATTAACTTTTGTTTGCGAACAAATTTAGAATTAACTAAACTATGTTCTAGTGATTTCAAGTTTAAACCTTCGAATAAGATAGCTTTATATGTATGAATTGAATGATGTTATGAACATCATTACTACCTCAAGTTTTCTGGATAAAACTACTGGAAATGAGAAAAATGGATCTAGCTTCAAAGGATCCTTGGATGGCTTGAAAGTTCTTGAAGCAGAATCATGACACGAAAACAAGTTCAAGTAAGATTTCTACTCGAAATAAGATTGTTATAGTTATAGAAATTGAATCAAAGTTTGAATATGAGTATTACCTTGTATTAGAAAGATATCTTACTGTAAATAAGAAAGATTTCTTGAAGTTGGATGATCACTTTACAAGATTGGAAGTAAGCTAGCAAACTTGGAAGTATTTGTTGATTTTATGAAACTAGAACTTATAGAATTTATGAAGAACACTTAGAACATGAAGATAGAACTTGAGAGAGATCAATTTAATGAAGAAAATTGATGAATGAAAGTGTTTGTAGGTGTTTTTGGTCGTTGGTATATGGATTAGATATAAAGGATGTGTAATTTTGTTTACATGTAAATAAGTCATGAATGATTACTAATATTTTTGTAATGTTATGAGATATTTCATGCTAGTTGCCAAATGATGGTTCCCACATGTGTTAGGTGACTCACATGGGCTTCTAAGAGCTAATCATTGGAGTGTATATACCAATAGTACATACATCTAAAAGCTGTGTATTGTACGAGTACGAATACGGGTCCATACGAGTAGAATTGTTGATGAAACTGAACGAGTATGTAATTGTAAGGATTTTTGTTAAGTAGAAGTATTTTGATAAGTGTCTTGAAGTGTTTCAAAAGTGTATAAATACATATTAAAACACTACATGTATATACATTTTAACTGAGTCGTTAAGTCATCGTTAGTCGTTACATGTAAATGTTGTTTTGAAACCTTTAAGTTAACGATCTTGTTAAATGTAATTAATTCATTGTTATTATACTTAAATGAGATTTTAAATTGTTATGTTAACATGATAACATGGTGTATGAATATATCTTAACATCATATATATATATATGTTAAAATACTATTACAACGATAATCGTTACATATATATTGTTTCGAAATCCTTAAGTTAGTAGTCTCATCTTACTTGTATAGTTCATTGTTAATATACTCAATGATATACTTAATTATCATTTTATCATGTTAAATATAGTATATCAATATCTTAATACAATACATATGTATTTAGTAAGACGTATTTATAACGATAATCGTTATATATATCGTTTCGAGTTTCTTAACTTAGTAGTCTCATTTTTATGTATATAACTCATTGTTAATATACATAATGAGATACTTACTTATCGTAATATCATGTTAACTATATATATATCCATATATATATCATCATATAGTTTTTACAAGTTTTAACGTTCGTGAATCATCGGTCAATTTGGGTGGTCAATTGTCTACATGAAACCTATTTCAATTAATCAAGTCTTAACAAGTTTGATTGCTTAAAATGTTGGAAACATTCAATCATGCAAATATAGTTTTCATTTAATATATATAATCATGGAAAAGTTCGGGTCACTACATTTGACACGCCCAGTCAGAGAATTTGAACTGCTTTAGTACTTCGATTTTTCTCTGCAGACGAGTGGTTCTGTTTTGGGGATATTCTAGATGCATTTTGTTAATGTCGGTTACCAGGTGTTCAAACATATGAATGATTTTTATACCGATGGCTATTTATGAGAAAGGAAATCTTGTGGCCTATTATTACGATTTGAAAAATATATCGGTTAAACCTATAACTCACCAACATTTTTGTTGACGTTTAAAGCATGTTTATTCCCAGGGGATTATTAAGAGCTTCCGCTGTTGCATGCTAAATTAAGAACAAGATTTGGAGTCAGCATGCTTGTATAATATTGTTTAAAAACTGCATTCGAGAACTTACTTTGTTGCAACATATTACTATTGTAAACCATTATGCAATGGTCGTGTGTAAGCGTGATATTTTAGATTATCATTACTTGATAATCTAGGTTATGTCCTTTAAATCTTTGTCTATAAAATAAAGGTTATGGTTTGTTTCAAAAACGAATGCAGTCTTTGAAAAACGTCTCATATAGAGGTCAAAACCTCGCAACGAAACCAATTAATATGAAATGTTTATAATCAATATGAACGGGACATTTCACAAAAAGGGTATTCGAGCAAAAAATAATAAAGAGTCACCTAATAATAATGAAGAGTCGAATGTATTTTGGGAAGATTCACAAATTCCGAAAGAAGAAGAAGAACCGAAAGAAGAGGAACCGGAAGAAGAGGAACCAAAAGAAGAGGTTTCGGAGGAGGAAATATTAAGAACCATAGAAAAACAGATAAATAAAAGAAAATCCTCAACCAATGGACCAAAGTTAAAAATGGTCAATGGTGTTTCCGCCGAGGAAGTAAAATATTGGTATAATTACCAATTTTCTGATGAATCGTATTCCGATGACGATTCCGATGATGTTATAGAAATTACCACGACCCAATTTAATAAAGAAAAAGAAAATAATAAGGGAAAATCTATCAATGAAGGTATTTCGTATGCCCGAGAGACATATTAAATTAATGTGGCTAACATGTTATGATCCAAGTCGGGTCATACCCAATAACAAGCTTACCGACACCTTATTCATATTTGATCGTAGCGAATGGATCGTTGATTAAATACGCGACACTTGAATTTTAAGGAAAAGGTTTCTTAAATAATATTACTTGATATGTGTATATAAGTTATGGAATAATTTATATAAGAAGGATTTAATTATTTATAGGTTAAATAATTAATTAAGTTATGTTATATTTTATAAAATTGGATTTATAAAATATACATAACAAATAATATACAAGTTTATAAAATGTGTTTTATAAAATCAAGTTTTATAAAAACTGATTTTATAAAATCATTTTTATAAAAACTATATTATAACATGATAATGTAAGTGGCATGGGAGTTGCAATAAGCATGAAATTGTTTATTAGTTACTACCCATGCTTAACCAACACCAAGACATAGTGTTCTACATTCACACATGCATTCAAACATATCAAAAAATTGCAAAACTCTCTCATTGTTGCTGCTGTTGGCCGTGAGGTTTGAGGGACCAAAAGGGGTTCTTCACTTTGTTTTGCAAGCTCATTTTAAGTGTCAATTAATTCCTAACCAAAAGCTAAGGTGTTGGTGCATAAGTTTGGGGTATAACAACTTGAGGTTTCATTCTTTTGGAGCTCCATTCATCATCATCATCCTCATCACTTACCAACAAGCTTGGAGTAGGTATAAACTCTTTTCTTGCTTGTAGTTTGTAAGTATATTTCATGATTTGATCCGAATTGGGATTTAACTTTAAATGGTTAAAGATTAACAAGTTTCAAAATGGTAATATACATGCTTCCGCTTTGATTTTTTCTTAAATGGTTTAAATGTTGTGTGAACTTGTTAAATCCCAACAATGGTATCTAGAGCCGAAGTTATTGAAATATGCTTCGAGATGGTTATTAAACTCACTATATATTTTGCATTTTATGTACATGCATGAAAGTAAAATGCAAGAATTATATGTTTGGGTGGGTTCTCTTTTTTGGCCGAATTTGGGAGGCCCAAAAATGGGTTTGGATTCTTCCATTTTGGTCATGTTTGGTTGTATAATGGTGTTCACAATCTAAGCCTTGACCTTGTGTTTGAATGGTTGAATGTTTGGTTGATTTAATTCATTCATTTGGTATGTAATATTAATTCATTCATTTGGTTTGTAATATATATTCATTTGGTTATGTAATTTATTTTATATTTGGTATGTAAAATAGATTAGGTTGTATTTTCAGTTTTTTAGGAAAAATGTATTAGGATATATTTTTTGTAAAAGATGAAGATGCAAGATGAAGACAAGGAAGATACAAGATTAAGTGGAAGATTTTGAAATCTCCTACTTTGTGTTATAACCCCTTAATCGGTGGCATTTGTTTTCAGCTAAACAAATGTCTACCAAAATGGCTTGATTGTGAACATATTTATTTTACATGCATGGTTGTTTATTGTGTTTGTATGTTTGGTTGCTACAAGTAAATCACAAATTAACAACAAGCAAAATGACAATTTAATTGGTTAAATTAGACATTATTAACAACATGCAAAACGACAATTTAATTGGTTAAATTAAAAGTGGCAAAAGGACATTGATTAACGGTTATTAAGAACCACATATATAAAATGGTTTATATCAAGTAATTGGCTTAATTACAAGACATGAAAATGGTTTTTCATAAGTACCATACACTAAATGCATGTTGGTGTATGGCATAAAAGTTTTCTTGAACTAGAATAAAGAAACCTTAAAAACCCTTTACTCACAAGGTTAACAAGTTTAACGCCATCCATTTATGTAAACACTTAAATATGTTAGGGAACTAATAATGGGATAAAGGTCACCTAACCGTTATGAGCAAACTAATATAATTAAGGTGAATTTTGCATGCTCGTGGGATAAAGGTCACCTAACCACTTGTATGTCAAATTTACACGTTTACACAAGTTGGACGACTTAATTTGGAAATCATGAACTTAGGGTCACCGAAGCATGAGGAACAAATAGGCGTTGATGGGATAAATATGCCATGCAAAAGGATTGCATGATCCCATAACTTAGAAGTTGCAAAAGGATTGCAATTGTCATATAATGACAACCTAGCTAAATCAAATGATGGGATAAAGGTCACCTAACCGAAATTTGGTTTACCGTTGGATTCTAAAATTTAATAAATATCAATTGGATTTAAAGGGTATTGATTGTTGAATTAAAATTGATACTTAAACAACTTTGTTAAATTTTATAGATGACCGCCAAAAACAACAACATTCCAAACGCACCAATCAACTTTAACAACCTATCGTTGAGGTCTATCCTCAAAAAGGAAAAACTTAACCAGACGAATTTCATGGATTGGTTTCGCAATCTAAGAATTGTCCTCAAACTTGAGGATAGGGCGTATGTGTTGGAAGACCCCATTCCCGATCAACCCAACGAGGATGATACGGAAGGCATGGCTTATTGGGATAAGTATTGCACCAATTCGGTGCAAGTCGCTTGCCTCATGCTTGGGACTATGATACCCGAACTCCAAAAGGACTTCCAGCATCATAGTGCATATGATATGATCACATAGTTGAAGGAGATGTTCCTTCAACAAGCTCGTTTCAAGCGCTTCGAAACGGTTCGAGCGCTTCATGCATTCATCTTATGTCCTTAAGATGAAAAGCCTAATTGATCGAGCGAACCGTCTAAAATGCAACGTGTCTAATGAATTAGCCACGGACCTTATCCTTAATTCTTTGTCAAAAAGGTTTGACACATTTGTATTGAATTACAATATGAATGGTTGGGATAAGAGCATTGGCGAATTACATGCCATGCTTAAGATGGCCGAAGCAAGCATGTGTAAAAGGGCTTCACCCATGTTTATGATCGATGAAGGCGGGTCCAAAAACAATATCACTTCTAAGCCAAAGGTGGCTAAGAGGAAAGGACCCGCCTACTAAGGCAAGGGCAAGGGAAAAGGGGAAGATGGTTACCCCAACCAACAATAACAAGAAGCAAAAGGTTGCCGGTAAAGCTAACCCCAAGGAAGATCCGTGCTTTGGTTGCGGTGAAATGGGTCACTGGAAACGCAACTGCCCGGTCTACCTAAAGGAGTTGAAAGAAAAGAGAGATGTAGGGAAAACCTCAGGTAATGTATATACGGTATACATTGAGCTTAGTATTACTTCTTCTAATACATTGGTATTAGACACAGGATGTGGAACTCACATTTGTAATTCTATGTAGGGGTTCAAAAAAAGTAGACAAGTAGCGGGAACATCAAGTCTCTTCATTGGAAATGGAGCTAAGGTGCAAGTAGTAGCTCAAGGAGACTTTGTTTTGAAGCTACCAAGTGGTTTGGAGCTTGTTTTGAAAAATGTTTTGTATGCACCAGATTTATCTCGAAACATTATTTCTGTATCCCGTTTGAAACAATATGGTTTTAATCTTAATTTCATTAATGATGATATCCATGTTTATTTAGATGATGTGTTCTATTTTAAGGCTTCGCCTTTGAATGGTATTTATGAATTGGTTCATGACGACACATCATACAATAACTCAATGTTCCATGCAAACACCAAGAAACTCAAAAGGGATTTGAGTGATTCCTACTTATGGCATTGTCCCCTTGGTCACATAAACAAGAATCGAATGCATACACTTCAAAAGAATAGACTTTTGAAATCAAATGAACTAGACTCATTTGATGTATGTGAATCTTGTTTACAAGGCAAAATGACTAAAGCACCTTTCAAAGGGACCTATGAAAGGGCTAAAGACTTATTGGGATTAATACATTCGGATGTATGTGGACCCTTTAAGCCCATGACTAGGAATGGTGAAAAATACTTCGTTACTTTCATTGATGACTTCAGTCGTTTCGGATATGTCTACCTGTTAAGACATAAGGACGAAACTTTTGAAGCATTCAAGGAATATCAAAACGAAGTACAAAATCAACACAATAAGACAATCAAGGTACTTCATACCAATAGTGGAGGTGAATACCTAAGCGATGCTTTCCAAGATCATCTCAAAAGTTGTGGGATTATCTCGCAACTCACTCCTCCTGGAACACCCCAACTTAATGGAGTTTCCGAAAGGAGGAACCGAACCCTAATGGATATGGTTCGATATATGATGGCTAGAAGCTCGTTACCTCTATCATTTTGGGGTTATTGTCTATGCTCCGTGGCTCGTATTTTAAATATGGCCCCAACCAAGAAAGTGGAACGAAATCCTCATGAGATGTGGTTTGGAAAACCTCCATCTCTATCATACTTAAAGGTATGTGGATGTGAAGCTTATCCTAAGCGTTACGTCTCTAATAAGTTGAATGCTTGATCCACGAAGTATATCTTCATAGGATATCCCAAGGATGGTATGGGATACTATTTCTATGATCCATCCGAGCAAAATGTATTTGTTGCTCGGAAGGCTGAATTCCTTGAAACTAAGTTCCTAATGGAAGGTAATAGTGAAAGGAAGATAGATCTTGAAGAGGTTCAAGATCAAGTAGAAGATACACAATTGTTGACACTAGCACTCAAAATGAAAATGTTGAAAATGATCAAATGGATTATCAAAGTATACAAGACGTTCGCAGATCTGATAGGATTAGTAATCCTCCTGAGAGATATGGGTTTCTCATGGATGGTTGCTATGTGGTTGATTTGGATGAACCAACAAACTACCAAGATGCTTTATCAAGGATTGATAAAGATAAATGGCAGGAAGCCATGAACGCTGAGATGCAATCCATGTATGACAACTAAGTTTGGGAACTAGTTGTACAACCTACTAGCTCCAGGTTGGTTGATTTTAAATGGCTTTTCAAAATGAAAACCGACATACATGGAAACTTGGATACATATAAAGCTAGATTTGTAGCAAAAGGTTTCACTCAGACTCAAGGGGTTGACTATGATGAAACTTTTTCTCTTGTGGCATTGCTAAAGTCTATTAGGATATTACTTGCCATTGCTGCTCATTATGATTATGAAATATGGCAAATGGATGTCAAGATCGCTTTCCTAAATGGGCATCTTGAGGAAGATGTCTATATGGTTCATCCTGAAGGTTTTGTTGATCCGAAATATCCTAAAAAGGTATGCAAGTTAAAGAAGTCAATCTACGGATTGAAACAAGCATCTAGAATGTGGAATCATCGTTTTAATGAGGAGGCCAAGAAATTTGGCTTCATTAAAAATGGTGATGAAGCTTGTGTATACAAGAAAGCTAGTAGGAGCACTATCATGTTCCTTGTACTATATGTGGATGATATATTGTTATTTAGAAATGATATTCCGGCAATGCAAGGTGTTAAAACTTGGCTAAGTAAATACTTCTCCATTAAGGATCTTGGAGAAGCACAATACGTTTTGGGGATTGGGATCTACAGAGATAGATCCAATAAATTGATAGGTTTGAATCAAAGTGCATACATTTAAAAGATCTTGAAAAGGTTCAAGATGGAGAACTCTAAGAAAGGTTTGGTACCTATTCAAAGAGGAACGCTCCTTAGTTCATCTCAGTGCCCCACCACGAAAGATGAACATGAGAGAATGAAGAAAGTCCCATATACGTATGCTATTGGGTTAATCATGTATGCAATGATATGCACTAGACCGGATGTGTCATGCGCTCTTAGCCTGACAAGTAGATACCAGAATAATCAAGGAAACAGTCATTGGATTGCTGTCAAAAGTATATTGAAATACCTTAGAAGGACTAAAGATATGTTTCTAATATATGGGTCTGGTGAGGAGGAACTCGCTGTAAAAGGTTACGTGGATGCGAGTTTCTAAACTGATCGAGATGATTCTCGATCACAATCCGATTATGTCTTCATGTTAAATGGAGGTGCGGACTCTTGGAAGAGTTCAAAACAGGATGTTGTTGCACTATCCACTACAGAGTCAGAGTACATTGCCGCCTCATTGGCAGCTCAGGAAGCTGCATGGATGAAGAAATTCATCGACGACTTAGGAGTAGTCCCTTCCATTCAGGACCCTCTTGAGATCTTTTGTGACAACGAGGGTGCGATTGCTCAAATCAAGGAACCTCGTGCTCGCCAAAAGACCCATAACATTGAGCGGAGATTCAAATACATAAGGGATGAAGTTGAAAAGGGAAAGATATGTATTCGCAAAGTTCACACAGATCTTAATATAGCGGATCCACTCACGAAGCTCTTACATGGTGCAAAACATCAAGGGCATGTTAGTGCATTAGGGCTTCGATATTCTAGTGATTGGTTGTGATCTGTTTTATGTATAGTAACGGAACAAAGTGGTTCAAACTCATTAATATAATTATGGTGTTAATTTATTAATCTTGAGTCAGGTTCCTATTTTGCATATTTTATCCATGAATAAGTAATTATTCTAAATTCCCTAGTCGATCACATTTGTGGGAGCAAGTGTGAGGTTTAGACTATTATGAACTTGGATTGGTAAACATTCACGGGATGAATGTGGGGCAAGTTTGCAACCAAGGTTCATAGATATTTTTGGGATACAAATATTGGAAGACCCGCTCTCAAGACTTACTATATGGAGCCTTTGTGGTTGATCACTTGTAATCTTGAGTAAAGGTGAATATCATCGTATCCTCTGACCTGAGACACATATTGGGTTCGGATATTCACTAAGTATTGTGCCTTGATTCTTTCCTTCGCTATTCTGAAATATGGTAGTTCATAAGGAAGAGCTCAGGTATAATGCATAGTGTATATCTAGGACGTATGTAGTCAAGATGGAATTTGTCCCTCTTATTCGTTGGGAGTCAGATGTCTAAGGCCTGATAAAGTTAAATCTAGAAGAGAGTCAGATTCACCTATTCATATTCAAGTTGGGAGCTCAAAAGGGATGATGTTCTTGAATGGCACAAAGTCATAACATATTGGGGGTGATGGATGGTCGTTAGGTGGTATCCATCACTTGCATTAATTTCCTATGTTTCTCGTGCAAGTGGGAGATTGAAGGTATTTCGTATGCCTGAGAGACATATTAAATTAATGTGGCTAACATGTTATGATCCAAGTCGGGTCATACCCAATAACAAGCTTACCGACACCTTATTCGTATTTGATCCTAGCGAATGGATCGTTGATTAAATACGCGACACTTGAATTTTAAGGAAAAGGTTTCTTAAATAATATTACTTGATATGTGTATATAAGTTATGGAATAATTTATATAACAAGGATTTAATTATTTATAGGTTAAATAATTAATTAAGTTATGTTACATTTTATAAAATTGGTTTTATAAAATATACATAACAAATAATATACAAGTTTATAAAATGTGTTTTATAAAATCAAGTTTTATAAAAACTGATTTTATAAAATCAGTTTTATAAAGACTATATTATAACATGATAATGTGAGTGGCATGGGAGTTGCAATAAGCATGCAATTGTTTATTAGTTACTACCCATGCTTAACCAACACCAAGACATAGTGTTCTACACTCACACATGCATTCAAACATATCAAAAAATTGCAAAACTCTGTCATTGTTGCTGTTGTTGGCTGCGAGGTTTGAGGGACCAAAAGGGTTTCTTCACTTTGTTTTGCAAGCTCATTTTAAGTGTCAATTAATTCCTAACCAAAAGCTAAGGTGTTGTTGCATAAGTTTGGGGTATAACAACGTTAGGTTTCATTCTTTTGGAGCTCCATTCATCATCATCATCCTCATCACTTACCAACAAGCTTGGAGTAGGTATAAACTCTTTTCTTGCTTGTAGTTTGTAAGTATATTTGATGACTTGATCCTAATTGGGATTTAACTTTAAATGGTTAAAGATTAACAAGTTTCAAAATGGTAATATACATGCTTCCGCTTTGATTGTTTCTTAAATGGTTTAAATGTTTTCTGAACTTGTTAAATCCCAACAATCAAAATAGAGAAAATCGAGTCAAAACCCGACGAACTCTATGTTAACATGAAATATCCTGATGGGATATACCGGAAACACTCGTATTTCTTAAATTTTAACTATAACCCGGGAACGTCTAAGCCACCAGGTTTTTCTAAACCATTTGTGAAAATGACGGCTTGTATTAGAGGAGCACTATGTATCCCTAGGAAATTAGCAAAATGAACCAAGTCCGAGGAGGAGGAAACAAATGAGTCGGAATAAAGAATTGTAATCATGTTGTGTAATATGTGTACTGTAGTGTGCTTGTATTTTTATGCTGTATGTAAAAATTGCTTGTAATGTTTGTATTCTATCATCCTTTACAAGATCTAATTTTTCATCTCTTTTACAGTATAAAAATACAAAATGGATGTTAAGGATAGACGACCTAATATTTTAGAAGACCTACCAGGGGATATGATTGATGAAATCTTGTCTAGAGTTGGTCACAATTCATCGGCTCAATTGTTTACGGCGAGATTAGTTTGGAGGAAATTTGACAGACGTTCTAGGCATGCCTTGGTTTATAAAAGGCTTTCTTTCGTTAGATGGTGTATATCACATTAGGGAGACCTTAAGTTACGCCATGTTTTCTTTAAGGCATTGTGTGCAGGAAACCCTAATGCAATTTTTCGCTACGGGTTGAGAGCCTATTTTGACTCCACATATCCCAACATAGGACTTCGTTCTTTAGAAAGAGCTTGAAACATGCAACTTAAAGAAGCATGTTATGTTTACGGGTTAGTGATGTTCGCTTCTCACCAAATTGAGAAAAAGAACATCGGATTGCAACTTCTTAATAAAACATTCCTACAGGTAATGGATTCAGTAGTTGGAGTGAGAAATAAGGTTTTTAACTTGTTACGGGGCTGTTGGATATTTCGTAACCCCCGTCCTTTTGACGACGTTACAACGTGCTGCCTTGCCAACGGCCACAATGGTTATTTCCAACTTGATCAAGGATAGGTAATAGTATTAGTAAAACCCGAATGCATGAATTTTTTCTGATCTTATGAATTACGTGTCTTTATTGCCTTCACTGAACAATTTGAGCTTCACTAAAATTGTCTTCACAGCTACTTTATATCAAAGTTATTATGTGCTATATTTCAAGCTGTATGTAAAATAGCGGTATTGTACGTTTGTAAAATATGGTATATAAATTTGAACGCGAAATATTATTATCAATTTTTCATGATACAATTGTAGTAGTTGATTTGTATTAGCTATTAAGTATGAACTTAACGGGTAGGTACTACCCGAATTTGAATTATAAAACGCTAATATGAAGAAAAAGCTTTTATAAATAAGTTCATATTATGTTACAAAATACTATTGACTACTTCTAATATTCTATATGATTAACTGAACTCTTTTGGCTATTTTTGAAGGAAATAGCACCGACTACTCGACACAACATGAACATGAGCGTGGAAGACTTCCGTGTTTTCCTTGCAGCAAACATAGCAACAGTACAGGCTGCAATGCAAAACAGCAATAACTCTGAATCTAGCAATGGAACAAAATCCACAAGAAATCGTGTAGGATTCTCCTACAAGGAATTCACTGCCTGTAAACCTCTGGAATTCGATGGAACCGGAGGACCAATCAGATTAAAACGGTAGACCGAGAAGGTCAAATCGGTGTTTGCCATAAGTAAATGTACTGAAGAAGACAAAGTAAAGTATGCTACGCATACCTTCACAGGTACTGCATTAACATGGTGGAACACCTATCTCGAGCAGGTGGGACAAGATACTACTTACGCATTACCGTGGTCAGCATTCAAATACATGATGAACGAGCAGTACCGTCCCAGAAACGAGGTCAATAGAGAATTACGAACACAAGGATTCGATATTACCACATACGACCGACGATTCACAGAGTTGTGCCTATTGTGTCCAAGGGTGTTCGAAGATGAAGAAGATCAGATCGACGCATTTGTAAAAGGGTTGCCAGAAAGGATTTAGGAGGATGTGAGTTCAAACGAGCCCACCTCCATACAAAAGGCAAGTCGAATGGTTCACAAACTCATAAACCAGATTGAGGGAAGAATTAAAGAGTAGACGGCCGAAGGGGCTAACATGAAACAAGTCAAGAGAAAATGGGAAGAAAACAGTGACAAGGGTTACAAACACAACAACAGTAACTATCACTTCAACAATTAACACAACAATCACAACTACAATCGCACCATTTTTCACACCAACAAATGCAACAACAAACATCCCAACAACAATAACAACCGCAGCAACAACAATCCCAACAACTATCTCAATAACAAAAATGGCAACCAAAATCAGAAGATTCAATGCAAAAGATGTGATGGATACCACTCGGAGAAGTTCTGTGCTGTAGTGTGTACCAAGTGTAACAGAAGCTGTCATGGTGCAACAAAATGTGACATCTATAGACCGACGGTCTATAAAAATAATAAAACAAATAATCCTATTATTTGTTACGGATGCGGAAAGCCGGGCCTTTTCAGCAGGGCATGCCCAAACCAAGCGAATAATAATGGGCAAGGCCGTGGAAGAAGTCTTCAACATTAATACGGAAGAAGCGCAGGAAGACTCGGAGCTTGTTACGGGTACGTTTCTTATTGACGATAAACCTGCTTATGTTTTATTTGATCCGGGTGCGGATAGAAGCTATATGAGTAGAGATTTTTGTGCCAAATTAAGTTATCCATTAACGTCTTTGGATAATAAATTTTTACTCGAATTAGCAAATGGTAAAATAATTACAGCAGATAAAATATGTCAGAACCGAGAAATTAAACTGGTTAGCGAAACGTTTAAGATTGATTTGATACCAGTAGATTTAGGGAGTTTTGATGTGATAATTGGCATGGACTTGTTGAAAGAGGTGAAGGCAGAGATCATTTGTTACAAAAATGCGATTCGCATAATGCGCGAAAAGAGAAAACCCTTAATGGTGTACGGAGAAAAGAGCAACGCGAAGCTAAATCTTATTAGTAATTTGAAGGCGCAAAAGCTAATAAGAAAAGATTACTATGCTGTTCTAGCACACGTCGAGAAAGTACAAACTGAAGAAAAGAACATCAATGATGTTCCCGTTGCAAAAGAATTTCCCGATGTATTTCCGAAAGAATTACCGGGACTACCTCCACACCGATCTGTTGAATTTCAAATAGACCTTGTACCAGGAGCTGCACCAATAGCTCGTGCTCCATACAGACTCGCACCCAGTGAAATGAAGGAACTCTAGAGCCAATTACAGGAACTTTTAGAGCGTGGTTTCATTCGACCAAGCACATCACCATGGGAAGTTCCTGTGTTGTTTGTCAAAAAGAAGGATGGTACATTCAGATTGTGTATCGACTACCGAGAGTTGAACAAACTTACCATCAAGAACCGTTATCCACTACCGAGAATCGACGACTTATTTGATCAACTACAAAACTCATCGATTTATTTGAAGATCGATTTACGTTCCGGATATCATCAAATGCGGGTGAAAGAGGATGATATCCCAAAGACTGCTTTTAGAACTCGTTACGGTCATTATGAATTTATGGTCATGCCATTTGGTTTAACTAACGCACCAGTCATGTTCATGGACCTCATGAACCGAGTGTGCGGACCATATCTTGACAAGTTTGTCATTGTCTTCATCGATGACATACTTATTTACTCTAAAAATGATCAAGAGCACGAAGAACATTTGAGAAAAGTGCTAGAATTGTTAAGAAAAGAAAAATTGTACGCCAAGTTTTCAACGTGTGCATTTGGTTGAAAGAAGTTCAATTCCTCGGACACATAGTGAGCAAAAAAGGTATTCAGGTTGATCCGGCAAAGATTGAAACTGTTGAGAAATGGGAAACCCCGAAAACTCCGACGTAGATACGCTAATTTTTAGGATTGGCTGGTTACTACAGAAGATTCATCCAAGATTTTTCCAAAATAGCAAAACCCTTGACTGCATTAATGCATAAAGGGAAGAAATTTGAATGGAAGGATGAGCAAGAGAAAGCATTTCAATTGTTGAAAAAAAAGTTAACTACGACACCTATATTGTCATTACTTGAAGGGAATGATGATTTTGTGATTTATTATGATGCTTCAAAGCAAGGTCTTGGTTGTGTATTAATGTAATGAAAGAAGTTAATTGCTTATGCATCTAGACAATTGAAGATTCATGAGCAGACCTATACGACTCATGATTTGGAATTAGACGCTGTTGTTTTTGCATTGAAGATGTGGAGGCACTACTTATATGGGGTCAAATGTAGCATATATTCCGACTACAAAAGTCTTCAACATATATTTGATCAAAAATAACTAAACATGAGACAGTGTAGGTGGATTGAATTGTTAAATGATTACGACTTTGAGATTCGTTACCACCCGGGGAAGGCAAATGTGGTAGCCGAAGCCTTAAGTAGAAAGGACACAGAACCTATTCGAGTAAAATTTATGAATATAATTATTCATACTAACCTTACTACTCGAATAAAGGAGGCGCATCAAGGAATTTTGAAAGAAGGGAATTTGAAGAATGAAATACCCAAAGGATCAGAAAAACATCTTAATATTCAGGAAGACAGAACCCGGTATAGAGCTGAAAGAATTTGGGTACCAAGGTTTGGAGATGTGAAAGAAATGGTACTTAGGGAAGCACATAAAACCTGATATTCAATACATCCCGGAGCGGGAAAGATGTACCAAGATCTCAAGAAACACTTTTGGTGGCCGGGTATGAAGGCTGATATTGTGACATATGTGGGAGAATGCTTAACTTGTTCTAAAGTTAAAGCTGAACATCAGAAACCATCAGGTCTACTTTAACAACCTGAAATCCTAGAATAGAAATGGGAAAACATTACCATGGATTTCATTACTAAATTGCCAAGAACTGCAAGTGGTTATGATACAATTTGCGTAATAGTCTATCGTTTTACCAAATCAGCACACTTCCTACCAATGAGAGAAGATGACAAAATGGAGAAGTTGGCATGACTATACTTAAAGGAAGTCATCTCCAGACATGGAATACCAGTCTCTATTATCTCTGATAGGGATGGTAGATTTGTTTCAAGATTCTGGCAGACGTTACAACAAGCATTGGGGACTCGTTTAGATATGAGTATTGCCTATCATCCACAAACTGATGGGCAGAGTGAAAGGATGATATAAACACTTGAAGATATGCTACGAGCATGTGTTATTGATTTTGGAAATGGTTGGGATCGACATCTACCGTTAGCAGAATTTTCCTACAACAACAGTTACAACTCGAGTATTGATGTGGCACCATTCGAGGCACTTTATGGTAGAAAGTGCAGGTCTCCGATTTGTTGGAGTGAGGTGGGGGATAGATAAATTACGGTTCCGAAAATTATCCACGAAACTACCGAGAAAATCATTCAAATTCAACAACAGTTGAAAACCGCCCAAAGTCAACAAAAGAGCTACGCGAACCTTAAAAGAAAAGATATAGAATTTGAAATTGGAGACATGGTCATGCTTAAGGTATCACCATGGAAAGGTGTTGTTCGTTTTGGAAAACGGGGGAAAACTAATCCCGAGATACATTAGACCATTCAAGATTATTGACCGTGTTGGACCAGTAGCTTATCGACTTCAATTACCTCAACAACTCGCCAGTGTACATAATACCTTCCACGTCTCGAATTTGAAGAAATGCTTAGCCAAAGAAGATCTCACTATTCCTTTAGACGAAATCCAGATTAATGAAAAATTACAATTCATTGAAGAACCCGTCGAAATAATGGATCGTGAGGTTAAAGGACTTAAGCAAAATAAAATACCAATCGTTAAGGTTCGATGGTATTCTCGTAGAGGACCCGAGTTCACATGGGAGCGTGAAGATCAGATGAAGCAGAAATAACCGCACTTATTTCCAGATGATGCGTCAACACCTCCAACTTCTTAAAATTTCGGGACGAAATTTATTTAACGGGTAGGTACTGTAGTGACCTGAACTTTTCCATGATTATATATTATATGAGATCTATATTTACATGATTAAATGTTTCCAACATATTAAACAATCAAACTTGTTAAGACTTGATTAATTGAAACGGTTTTTGTGTTAACGTTTGACCACCTAGTTTGTCCGATGATTCACGAATGTTATAACTTGTATATGACATGATATTATATATATGAACATATATATATGTTTAACATGATGAAATTATAATTAAAGTATCTCATTATGTATATTTATATATCATATTAACTTAAGAAATTCAAAACGATATCTATACGTAACGATTATCGTTGTAATAACGTTTTAATATTTATATATCATATTAAGATATATTAGTACATCATTTTATCATAATAATGTAATAATTTAACATCTCATTAGATATAATAACAATGGGATTAATTACATTTAACAAAATTGTTAACTTAAAGGTTCCGAAACAACACGTACATGTAACGACTAACGATGACTTAACGACTCAGTTAAAATGTATATACATGTAGTGTATTAAGATGTATCAATACACTTTTGAAAGACTTCAAGTCAATATCAAAGTACTTCTATTTACAAATAATGCTTACAATTACATCCTCATTTATTTTTATCAACAATTTTACTCGTATGCACCCGTATTCGTACTCGTACAATACACAGCTTCTAAATGTATATACTATTGATATATACACTTCAATTATCAGCTCTTAGCAGCCTTAATGAGTCACCTAAACATGTGGGAACCATCATTTGGCAACTAGCATGAAATATCTAGCAAAATTACAAACTAATGGAGCCTATATGACAAGGCAACATTCACGTGAAGATCACCAACCATAAACACATTCTCATTCCAATTTTCATGCATCAAACACATCTCTTTCAAGTTCTCTCTCTAAGTGTTCTTCATTATCTTCATCAAAATCTACATCAATCTAGCTCAAAAATCCAAACATAAAACAACTTACAAAACAACTACTCAAGAAAACTTCAAGAACACTTTCAAGTTTGCAAGTCTACTTCCAAGCTTTCAAATCCATTCCAAGTAATCATCTAAGATCAAGAAACCTTTGTTATTTACAGTAGGTTATCTTTCTTATTCAAGGTAATACTCATATTCAAACTTTGATTCGATTTCTATAACTATAATTATCTTAATTCAAGTAGTAATCTTACTTGAACTTGTTTTCGTGTAATGATTCTACTTCAAGAACTTCCAAGCCACCAAAGATCCATTGAAGCTCAAGTTATTTCTTCATCATTTTCAGTAGGTTTACCTACTATACTTGAGGTAGTAATGATGTTCATAACATCATTCGATTCATATATATATATAACTATCTTTTTCGAAGATTTAAGCTTGTAATCACTAGAACATAGTTTAGTTAATTCTAAACTGTTCGCAAACAAAGTTAATCCTTCTAACTTAACTTTCAAAATTAACTAAACACATGTTCTATATCTATATGATATGCTAACTTAATGATTTAAAACTTGGAAACACGAAGAACACCATAAAACCGGACATACGCCGTCGTAGTTAATCCGGGGGCTGTTTTGGTTTGGATAATTAAAAACTATGATAACCTTTGAATTAAAAGTTTTCTTCTGGGAAAATGATATTTCTTATGAACATGAAACTATATCCAAAAATCATGGTTAAACTCAAAGTGTAAGTATGTTTTTCAAAATGGTCAGCATGCTTGTATAATAATGTTTAAAAACTGCATTCGAGAACTTACTTTGTTGTAACATATTACTATTGTAAACCATTGTGTAATGGTCATGTGTAAGCGTGATATTTTAGATTATCATTACTTGATAATCTAGGTTATGTCCTTTAAATCTTTGTCGATAAAATAAAGGTTATGGTTTGTTTCAAAAACGAATGCAGTCTTTGAAAAACGTCTCATATAGAGGTCAAAACCTCGCAACGAAACCAATTAATATGAAACGTTTATAATCAATATGAAAGGGATATTTCACAAAAAAGGGTATTCGAGCAAAAAATGGGAAGGACGAACAAAAAAAAACACGGCCGAACAAAAAACGAGAAATTCGAACAAAAAACGTGATATTCGAACAAAAAAAAGGCGGTTGAACAAAATGTGTTCAACATTTTGGATAGTCGAACAAAAAAAATGTACTAACCATAACTTAACTAACTTTCTTGTATTAAACAAAATTGGTTAGATTTACTAGTTTAGCTACGAAAATTTTATAACAAATCTATACTAACCATAACTTAACTAACTTTCTTGTATTATACATGTCTTGATAGACCATAGACACGTATACAATGTTTTGACATATCATATCGATGTCATCTATATATATTATTGGGAATAACCGTAAGTCACTCTATATTGCAGTAATGCTCGAGTTAGCATATAGAGGGTCGAGGTTGATTCTAAAATAATATATATACTTTGAGTTGTGATCGAGTCTGAGACATGTATACACTGGGTCGTGGATTGATTCGATAAAATATATTGACTTATTTATGTAGCACTAACTGTGGACTACTAATTGTGGACTACTAACGTTGGACTGCTAACTTAACAACTTAAAACGTCAACATGTAATAAAAGTGTTGTGAATATATTTCGATCATACTTTGATATATATGTATATATTTGTTATAGGTTCGTGAATCGACCCGTGGCCAAGTCTAATTCTCGACGAATTAAAAATCTGTGAAAGTGAGTTATAGTCCCACTTTTATTATCTAATATATTTTTGGGATGAGAATATATGCAGTTTTATAAATGTTTTACAAAATAGGCACAAGTAATTGAAACTACATTCTATGTTGAATTGCTACACCGGATATTGCCCTTGTTGAACTTGGTAGCCCATGAATTAGTGTTTATTATAATTGCCTCTAATTGACGTGAATCCTAAAGGTAGATCTATGGGCTTTGACACGCCCCAGTCAGAGAATTTGAACTGCTTTAGTACTTCAATTTTTCTCTACAGACGAGTGGTTCTGTTTTGGGGATATTCTAGATGCATTTTGTTAATGTCGGTTACCAGGTGTTCAAATATATGAATGATTTTTATACCGATGGCTATTTATGAGAAAGGAAATCTTGTGGCCTATTATTACGATTTGAAAAATATATAGGTTAAACCTATAACTCACCAACATTTTTGTTGACGTTTAAAGCATGTTTATTCTCAGGTGATTATTAAGAGCTTCCGTTGTTGCATACTAAATTAAGGACAAGATTTGGAGTCAGCATGCTTGTATAATATTGTTTAAAAACTGCATTCGAGAACTTACTTTGTTGTAACATATTACTATTGTAAACCATTGTGTAATGGTCGTGTGTAAGCGTGATATTTTAGATTATCATTACTTGATAATCTAGGTTATGTCGTTTAAATCTTTGTCGATAAAATAAAGGTTATGGTTTGTTTCAAAAACGAATGCAGTCTTTGAAAAACGTCTCATATAGAGATCAAAACCTCGCAACGAAACCAATTAATATGAAACGTTTATAATCAATATGAACGGGACATTTCACAAAAAAGGGTATTCGAGCAAAAAATGGGAAGGACGAAAAAAAAAAAACGGCCGAACAAAAAACGAGAAATTCGAACAAAAAACGTGATATTCGAACAAAAAAAAGGCGGCCGAACAAAATGTGTTCAACATTTTGGATAGTCGAACAAAAAAAATGTACTAACCATAACTTAACTAACTTTCTTGTATTAAACAAAATTGGTTAGATTTACTAGTTTCGCTACGAAAATTTTATAACAAATCTATACTAACCATAACTTAACTAACTTTCTAGTATTATACATGTCTTGATAGACCATAGACACGTATATAATGTTTTGAAATATCATATCGACGTCATCTATATATATTATTTGGAATAACCGTAAGTCACTCTATATTGCGGTAATGCTCGAGTTAGCATATAGAGGGTCGAGGTTGATTCTAAAATAATATATATATTTTGAGTTGTGATCGAGTCTGAGACATGTATACACTGGGTCGTGGATTGATTCGAGAAAATATATTGACTTATATATGTAGCACTAACTGTGGACTACTAATTGTGGACTACTAACGTTGGACTGCTAACTTAACAACTTAAAACGTCAACATGTAATAAAAATGTTGTGAATATATGTCGATCATACTTTGATATATATGTATATATTTGTTATAGGTTCGTGAATCGACCCGTGGCCAAGTCTAATTCTCGACGAATTAAAAATCTGTGAAAGTGAGTTATAGTCCCACTTTTATTATCTAATATATTTTTAGGATGAGAATACATGCTGTTTTATAAATGTTTTACAAAATAGGCACACGTAATTGAACTACATTCTATGTTGAATTGCTACACCTGATATCGCCCTTGTTGAACTTGGTAGCCCATGAATTAGTGTTTATTATAATTGCTACTAATTGACGTGAATCCTAAAGGTAGATCTATGGGCTTTGACACGCCCCAGTCAGAGAATTTGAGCTGCTTTAGTACTTCGATTTTTCTCTACAGATGAGTGGTTCTGTTTTGGAGATATTCTAGATGCATTTTGTTAATGTCGGTTACCAGGTGTTCAAACATATGAATGATTTTTATACCGATGGCTATTTATGAGAAAGGAAATCTTGTGGCCTATTATTACGATTTGAAAAATATATAGGTTAAACCTATAACTCACCAACATTTTTGTTGACGTTTAAAACATGTTTATTCTCAGGTGATTATTAAGAGCTTCCGCTGTTGCATGCTAAATTAAGGACAAGATTTGGAGTCAGCATGCTTGTATAATATTGTTTAAAAACTGCATTCGAGAACTTACTTTGTTGTAACATATTACTATTGTAAACCATTGTGTAATGGTCGTGTGTAAGCGTGATATTTTAGATTATCATTACTTGATAATCTAGGTTATGTCCTTTAAATCTTTGTCGATAAAATAAAGGTTATGGTTTGTTTCAAAAACGAATGCAGTCTTTGAAAAACTTCTCATATAGAGGTTAAAAACCTCGCAACGAAACCAATTAATATGAAACGTTTATAATCAATATGAACGAGACATTTCACAAAAAAGGGTATTCGAGCAAAAAATGGGAAGGACGAAAAAAAAACACGGCCGAACAAAAAACGAGAAATTCGAACAAAAAATGTGATATTCGAACAAAAAAAAGGCGGCCGAACAAAATGTGTTCAACATTTTGGATAGTTGAACAAAAAAATATAGAACATATCGGTAGTCGAATAAAAAACCTTGTAGTCGAACAAAAATGTGTTCTACATTTTTGTATTCGAATAAAAAAAAATTTGTTCATCCGTGGAAATTTTTTTTGCTTGACTACAGTGATTTTTGTTCGTGCGTACCTGTTTTTTTCATCCGTGTCCCTTTTTTGTTCGAAGTTCATTGTATTTTTGAGTTCCTAGAGTTCTCACACTAAAAAGTTCTCACTGGATCCTCTCCCTATATATATATATACACACACACACACACACACATTTTTAATAATATGTTTTAGGTATTAAGTGAACGTAAATATTTAAATTCTTTTAACATTATTTAATTCTTATTGACGACCTTTAAGACTGTCATTAGAAAAGTTCTTTTAATAATAATTATTAGTAATAACAATTGTCCCTTAATTTTGTTTATAAAAAAAAAGTAAAATAGCATTATTATATGAAAGTTGTATAATATGCTTCAAAGTTTGTACATGTGTTCATGAAGTGTTTTGTAAAAGATTGTACAATTTGTTTTAAAGTTTGTAAATACGGTCATGAGAATGTTTTATCATAATTGTACATAATGCTCCAAATATTGAACATATTGTCATGCAGTTATTTTGCCATTAGGTTGTACATAATGCTTCAAATATTATACATATGGTCATAGGGGCGCTTCATATATTATACAATTAACATATTAATATTTTTATTAAATATTAATGGTGTATCCTATGGTCTACACGCATAAAATGAAAGTTGTGGAGCTCTGAGTTACGGACTTTTTGGCTTTTGAATCACTTAAATCCGACTTCGTATGACAAAGTTATGCTCAAATTAGTGAAGACACGTAAGTTTTGTTTTAAAATTAATCAGGCCCAAGAAGTAGCCCATGAAGCTTCCTTACCAGCCCAAGATTTGCCTATAAATAGAGGAGTTCCCCACCTCATTTGGACATCAGAGGAGAGATCAGACGCTCCACTTTCTCTCACACACACACTTTCTCTCTCTACATTCCATCTGCCATCCACCCAGCTCCAAAGCACTTGACCTCATCCTCTCAGCTCCATGGCACGTGACCTCCGCCGCCCAGTGTAGTGACCCGAACTTTTCCATGTTTATATATATTAATTGAGATTGATATTTACATGATTAAATGTTTCCAACATGTTAAGCAATCAAACTTGTTAAGACTTGATTAATTGAAATATGTTTCATATAGACAATTGACCACCCAAGTTGACTGGTGATTCACGAACGTTAAAACTTGTAAAAACTATATGATGACATATATATGGATATATATATAGTTAACATGATACTATGATAAGTAAACATATCATTAAATATATTAACAATGAACTACATATGTTAAAACAAGACTACTAACTTAATGATATTTAAACGAGACATATATGTAACGATTATCGTTGTAAAGACATTTAATGTATATATATCATATTAAGAGATATTCATACATGATAATATCATGATAATATAATAATTTAAAATCTCATTTTATATTATAAACATTGGGTTAACAACATTTAACAAGATCGTTAACCTAAAGGTTTCAAAACAACACTTACATGTAACGACTAACGATGACTTAACGACTCAGTTAAAATGTATATACATGTAGCGTTTTAATATGTATTTATACACTTTTGAAAGACTTCAATACAATTATCAAAATGCTTCTACTTAACAAAAATGCTTACAATTACATCCTCGTTCAGTTTTATCAACAATTCTACTCGTATGCACCCGTATTCGTACTCGTACAATACACAGCTTTTAGATGTATGTACTATTGGTATATACACTCCAATGATCAGCTCTTAGCAGCTCATGTGAGTCACCTAACACATGTGGGAACCATCATTTGGCAACTAGCATGAAATATCTCATAAAATTACAAAAATATGAGTAATCATTCATGACTTATTTACATGAAAACAAAATTACATATCATTTATATCTAATCCATACACCAACGACCAAAAACACCTACAAACACTTTTATTCTTCAATTTTCTTCATCTAATTGATCTCTCTCAAGTTCTATCTTCAAGTTCTAAGTGTTCTTCATATATTCTACAAGTTCTAGTTACATAAAATCAAGAATACTTTCAAGTTTGCTAGCTCACTTCCAATCTTGTAAGGTGATCATCCAACCTCAAGAAATCTTTGTTTCTTACAGTAGGTTATCATTCTAATACAAGGTAATAATCATATTCAAACTTTGGTTCAATTTCTATAACTATAACAATCTTATTTCAAGTGATGATCTTACTTGAACTTGTTTTCGTGTCATGATTCTGCTTCAAGAACTTCGAGCCATCCAAGGATCCGTTGAAGCTAGATACATTTTTCTCTTTTCCAGTAGGTTTATCCAAGGAACTTAAGGTATTAATGATGTTCATAACATCATTCGATTCATACATATAAAGCTATCTTATTCGAAGGTTTAAACTTGTAATCACTAGAACATAGTTTAGTTAATTCTAAACTTGTTCGCAAACAAAAGTTAATCCTTCTAACATGACTTTTAAAATCAACTAAACACATGTTCTATATCTATATGATATGCTAACTTAATGATTTAAAACCTGGAAACACGAAAAACACCGTAAAACCGGATTTACGCCGTCGTAGTAACACCGCGGGCTGTTTTGGGTTAGTTAATTAAAAACTATGATAAACTTTGATTTAAAAGTTGTTATTCTGAGAAAATGATTTTTATTATGAACATGAAACTATATTCAAAAATTAAGGTTAAACTCAAAATGGAAGTATGTTTTCTAAAATGGTCATCTAGACGTCGTTCTTTCGACTGAAATGACTACCTTTACAAAAACGACTTGTAACTTATTTTTCCGACTATAAACCTATACTTTTTCTGTTTAGATTCATAAAATAGAGTTCAATATGAAACCATAGCAATTTGATTCACTCAAAACGGATTTAAAATGAAGAAGTTATGGATAAAACAAGATTGGATAATTTTTCTCATTTTAGCTACGTGAAAATTGGTAACAAATCTATTCCAACCATAACTTAATCAATTTGTATTGTATATTATGTAATCTTGAGATACCATAGACACGTATACAATGTTTCGACCTATCATGTTGACACATCTATATATATTTCGGAACAACCATAGACACTCTATATGTGAATGTTGGAGTTAGCTATACAGGGTTGAGGTTGATTCCAAAATATATATAGTTTGAGTTGTGATCAATTCTAAGATATGTATACACTGAGTCGTGGATTGATTCAAGATAATATTTATCGATTTATTTCTGTACATCTAACTGTGGACAACTAGTTGTAGGTTACTAACGAGGACAGCTGGCTTAATAAACTTAAAACATCAAAATATATTAAAAGTGTTGTAAATATATTTTGAACATACTTTGATATATATGTATATATTTTTATAGGTTCGTGAATCAACCAGTGGCCAAGTCTTACTTCCCGACGAAGTAAAAATCTGTGAAAGTGAGTTATAGTCCCACTTTTAAAATCTAATATTTTTGGAATGAGAATACATGCAGGTTTTATAAATGATTTACAAAATAGACACAAGTACGTGAAACTACATTCTATGGTTGAATTATCGAAATCGAATATGCCCCTTTTTATTAAGTCTGGTAATCTAAGAATTAGGGAACAGACAATCTAATTGACGCGAATCCTAAAGATAGATCTATTGGGCCTAACAAACCCCATCCAAATTACCGGATGCTTTAGTACTTCAAAATTTATATCATATCCGAAGGGTGTCCCGGAATGATGGGGATATTCTTATATATGAATCTTGTTAATGTCGGTTACCAGGTGTTCACCATATGAATGATTTTTATCTCTATGTATGGGATGTGTATTGAAATATGAAATCTTGTGGTCTATTGTTACGATTTGATATATATAGGTTAAACCTATAACTCACCAACATTTTTGTTGATGTTTAAAGCATGTTTATTCTCAGGTGAATACTAAGAGCTTCCGCTGTTGCATACTAAAATAAGGACAAGATTTGGAGTCCATGTTTGTATGATATTGTGTAAAAACTGTATTCAAGAAACTAATTTCGATGTAACATATTTGTATTGTAAACCATTATATAATGGTCGTGTGTAAACAGGATATTTTAGATTATCATTATTTGATAATCTACGTAAAGCTTTTTAAACCTTTATTTATGAAATAAAGGTAATGGTTTGTTTTAAAAATGAATGCAGTCTTTGAAAAACGTCTCATATAGAGGTCAAAATCTCGCAACGAAATCAATTAATATGGAACGTTTTTAATCAATAAGAACGGGACATTTCAGTTGGTATCCGAGCGTTGGTCTTAGAGAAGCAGAATTTTGCATTAGTGTGTCTTATCGAGTTTGTTAGGATGTATTAGTGAGTCTGGACTTCGACCGTGTTTACTTGAAAAATGATTGCTTAAAAAATTTTGTTGGAAACTATATATTTTTAACATGTGAATATTATGTGATATATTAATCTCTTAACGTGTTTGATATTATGTGATAAATGTCTACATCTAGAACAAGTCCCATTGACTCACCTAATAATAATGAAGAGTCAAATGTAAATTGGAATGATTCGTGGACTGATTCACAAGTTCCCAAAGAGGAACCGGAAGAAGAGTCGGAACCGGAAGAAGAATCGGAACCGGAAGAAGAATCGGAACCGGAAGAAGAATCGGAACCGGTGGGGGAAATAATAAAATAGTTAAGTAAAAGAAAATCCTCAACCAACCGACCAAGGTTAATTATGGTCAATGGTGTTTCCGCCAAGGAAGCAAAATATTGGGAGGATTACCAATTCTCCGATGAATCGGATTCCGACGAGAATTCCGATGATGTTATAGAAATTACCCCAACTGAATTTAAAAAGGCAAAAGAAAATAATAAGGGAAAGGGCATAAAAATAGAGAAATCTAATTCCAACCCCGATGAACTTTATATGTATCGTCAACCCCCGAAGTCCTTAAGTTGTAACAATGACCCGGGAACCTCTAAACCACCAGGTTTTTCTAAACCAATGTGGAAAACGACGGCTCGTATTAGGGGAACATCATATATCCCTAGAAACTTGGCAAAACGAACCAAAACTGAAAAAGAAGAAACAAGCGAGTCGGAATAAGATAGTTGTATTCGTGTGGTGTAATATAGTGTGCTTATGCTTTATGATATATGTAAAAATTGATTGTATTAATAAGTATTTTTTTTATGAATCTAACTCTTGTCTATTTTACAGTATAAAAACACAAAAAGGATAGACAACCCAATATTTTAAGAGACCTACCCGGAGACATGATTGATGAAATCTTGTCTAGAGTCGGTCAGAATTCTTCGGCACAACTATTTAAGGCGAGATCAGTTTGTAAGACATTCGAAGAACGTTCCAAGAATGCCTTGGTTTATAAAAGGCTTTCGTTCGAAAGATGGGGTATATCACATTGGGAAATCCATAAGTTACGATGTGTTTACTTTGACGCATATATTGCGGGGAACCCAAATGCTATTTTACGCAATGGGTTAAGAAATTATTTTGACTCAATATATCCGAATATTGGACTTCGTGATTTAGAAAAAGTGGCTAACATGCAACATAAAGAAGCATGTTATGCTCACAGATTAGTAATGTTCGCTTCTCACCAAAGTGAGAACAAGAACATCGGGCTACAACTATTAAACAAAACGTTTCCACAAGTGACGGAGTCGGTAATTGGGATAAGAAATGAGGTTTTTAGATTGTTACGGGACTGTTGGACATTACGTAACCCTCGTCCCTTTGACGACGTTACAACACGCTGTCTTATCAACGACCATAACGGTTATGTTCCACAAGACCAAGGATGGGAAGTAATCCTAGTAAAACCAGAATGCATGACTTGTTTCTGGACGTATGAATTACGTGTCTTTATTGCCTTTGCTGAACGACTTGTGTACTAGCTAGAATTATCTTCACAACCATCTTGTATCAAATTTATTGTGTGCTATATTTCATGCTATATGTAAAATAAGCGGTATTGTAAGTTTGTAAAATATTGTGTAAAAGTTTGAACGCGAAATATTATTATAATCAGTTTTTCATATAGAATTGTAGTAGTTGAATTGTATATTAGCTACTAAGTATGAACTTAACGGGTAGGTACTACCCGAATTTAAACTTATAAAACGCTAATATGAAGAAAAAGCTTTTATAAATGAGTTCATATTATGCTACAAAATACTATTAACTACTCTTAATATTCTGTATGATTAACTTGTTCCATTTGACTATTTTGAAGGAAATGGCACCGACTACTCGACACACCGTGAATATGAATGAAGAGGAATTCCGTACTTTTCTAGCTTCAAACATAGCCGCAGTACAGGATGCGCTACATACCAACAATAACCTTGGATCTAGCAGTACAGGAAATCATGTAGGATGCACCTACAAAGAATTCACTGCCTGCAAACCTTTGGAATTTGATGGAACCGAAGGACCGATCGGATTGAAACGGTGGACCGAGAAGGTCGAATCGGTGTTTGCTATAAGTAAGTATACTGAAGAGGACAAAGTGAAGTACGCTACGCATACCTTCACAGGTTCTGCGTTAACATGGTGGAATACCTATCTAGAGCAAGTGAGACAAGACGATGCATACGCACTACCGTGGTCAGCATTCAAGCACTTGATGAACGAGAAGTACCGTCCCAGAACCGAGGTCAATAAGCTCAAGACAGAACTTAGAGGGTTACGAACTCAAGGATTTGATATTACCACGTACGAAAGACGATTCACAAAATTGTGCCTATTGTGTCCGGGAGCATTCGAAGATGAGGAAGAGAAGATTGACGCGTTTGTGAAAGGATTACCGGAAAGAATCCAAGAAGATATAAGTTCACACGAGCCCGCCTCCATACAACAGGCATGTAGAATGTCTCACAAACTAGTGAACCAGATTGAAGAAAGAATTAAAGAACAGACTTCTGAAGAGGCCAATGTGAAGCAAGTCAAAAGAAAGTGGGAGGAAAACAGTGAGAAGAATCACCAATACAACAACAACAACAATTACAACAATAATCGCAACAATTATCCCAACAATCGCAACATCAATCGCAACAACAATAACAACAACAACAACAACAACAACAACAACAACAACAACAACAACAGCAACTACAATAATCATCCCAACAACAATAATAACCGCAACAACAACAACAATCAGAAGCAGCTATGCCAAAGGTGTGAAAAGTATCACTCGGGGTTCTGCACCAAATTTTGCAACAAGTGTAAAAGAAATGGTTATAGCGCGGCGAAGTGTGAGGTCTACGGAACAGGGGTTAATAGAACGAAAGGAACAAATGGTGTCGGAACGAGTAATGGCGGAGCAAGTAGTGTCGGAGCAAGTTATGCCAATGTAGTTTATTATAAATGTGGAAAACCGGGCCACATTATTAGAAATTGCCCGAACCAGGAGAACACGAATGGACAAGGCCGCAGAAGAGTTTTCAATATTAATGCGGCAGAGGCACAGGAAGACCCGGAGCTTATTAAGGGTACGTTTCTTATTGACAATAAATCTGCTTACGTTTTATTTGATTCGGGTGCGGATAGAAGCTATATGAGTACAGATTTTTGTGCTAAATTAAGTTGTCCATTGACGCTTTTGAATAGTAAATTTTTACTCGAATTAGCAAATGGTAAATTAATTTCAGCAGATAATATATGTCGGAATCGAGAAATTAAACTGGTTAGCGAAACATTTAAGATTGATTTGATACCAGTAGAGTTAGGGAGTTTTGATGTGATAATCGGTATGGACTGGTTGAAAGAAGTGAAAGCAGAGATCGTTTGTTACAAAAATGCAATTCGCATTATACGAGAAAAAGGAAAACCCTTAATGGTGTACGGAGAAAAGGGCAACACGAAGCTACATCTTATTAGTAATTTGAAGGCACAAAAACTAATAAGAAAAGGTTGCTATGCTGTTCTAGCACACGTCGAGAAAGTACAAACTGAAGAAAAGAGCATCAATGATGTTCCCGTCGCAAAAGAATTTCCCGATGTATTTCCGAAAGAATTATCGGAATTACCCCCACATCGATCCGTTGAATTTCAAATAGATCTTGTACCAGGAGCTGCACCAATAGCTCGTGCTCCTTACAGACTCGCACCCAGCGAGATGAAAGAACTGCAAAGCCAATTAGAAGAACTTTTAGAGCGTGGTTTCATTCGACCAAGCACATCACCGTGGGGAGCTCCTGTTTTGTTTGTCAAGAAGAAAGATGGTACATTCAGGTTGTATATCGACTACCGAGAGTTGAACAAACTTACCATCAAGAACCGCTACCCACTACCGAGAATCGACGACTTATTTGATCAACTACAAGGCTCGTCTGTTTATTCAAAGATTGACTTACGTTCCGGGTATCATCAAATGCGGGTAAAAGAAGATGATATTCCAAAGACTGCTTTCAGAACATATTACGGTCATTACAAGTTTATTGTCATGCCGTTTGGTTTAACTAATGCACCAGCTGTGTTCATGGACCTTATGAACCGAGTGTGTGGACCATACCTTGACAAGTTTGTCATTGTTTTCATTGATGACATACTTATTTACTCAAAGAATGACCAAGAACACGGTGAACATTTGAGAAAGGTGTTAGAAGAATTGAGGAAGGAAGAATTGTACGCTAAATTTTCAAAGTGTGCATTTTGGTTGGAAGAAGTTCAATTCCTCGGTCACATAGTGAACAAAGAAGGTATTAAGGTGGATCCGGCAAAGATAGAAACTGTTGAAAAGTGGGAAACCCCGAAAACTACGAAACACATACGCCAGTTTTTAGGACTAGCTGGTTACTACAGAAGGTTCATCCAAGACTTTTCCAGAATAGCAAAACCCTTGACTGCATTAACGCATAAAGGGAAGAAATTTGAATGGAAGGATGAACAAGAGAAAGCGTTTCAGTTATTGAAGAAAAAGTTAACTACGGCAACTATATTGTCATTGTCTGAAGGGAATGATGATTTTGTGATTTATTGTGACGCATCAAAGCAAGGTCTCGGTTGTGTATTAATGCAACGAACGAAGGTGATTGCTTATGTGTCTAGACAATTGAAGATTCACGAGCAAAATTATACGACGCATGATTTGGAATTAGGCGCGGTTGTTTTTGCATTAAAGACTTGGAGGCACTACTTATATGGGGTCAAAAGTATTATATATACCGACCACAAAAGTCTTCAGCACATATTTAATCAGAAACAACTGAATATGAGGCATGTAAGACCCGAATATTTATCTTGCTTGTTTGTGTATTAAGACGTTCGAGATTGGGTTTCGCGGATTATTTATATAAAGTTTAAAATGCAAAAGAATCTGTTTTAGTTAGGTCGCGCGCCGCGCGGGGATTCGGCGCGCCGCGCCGTTTGCTGCTGACAGAATCCCTTGTTTTTCTTAATTGGTTTAAATGAAGGGAAAATGGGTAAATTCACTTGAGGCCGGATTTGTGAGGCTTATGAGCTAGTTTGGATCAGTTTTGGATCCCATTCACATCCACTCATCATCTTCATCCATTTTTAGAGAGAGAGTAAGAGTTTAGAGAGAGATTGGAGGTTTTGGTGAGGAAGAAGCTCGAATCGTTCAAAGTCTCGGGTTTTAAAGTTGTTCCTTTCGTTCTCGGCTACACGGTGATAGTATTGGTAAGCTCAAACTCCGAATTTCAATTATTTAATTTGATATTCAAGTTAGGGTTTTGAGTTAATTAGTTGTAAAACCTCTTAGATGATGAAATGGGTTTATGGTGACTAGTTATTCTTGTCACTTGGCGGGTTTTGGGTTGTTTGACGATTTGGCCTTGATTAGGCTTTAATCTTGGGATTTATCACTTGGATTAGTGATTATGGAAGTATTGGAAACCATTTAGGGTATTTGGTTGACTAATTGTGACTTTGGGTCAAATTAGGGTTTGGTAGTGATTATGACCCATTTGGTGACTTAATGAGGTTTATGAACTTAAAATGGATTAAGTTGAAGTATAAGACCGAGTTAAATGTGTTTTGGTGTCAAAACTTATAAAGGACGAGATTTTGACCTTTATGGGTCAAAATTAGGGTTTAAGTGTCTAAATGGGTATGACACGTGTTTGACACTTGAGTTCGGGTTTAATTGGCTTATTATGACCATTCTCACTTGCGTTAGTGATTATTGGTTAGTTTGGGCACGGTTTGTGCTCGGAAGTGCATTTGGGTCGAAATTGCACTAAGTGGCGAATTGGGTTGGTTTGTAAAATCCATCCTAATTGTATTGTTGTAATTGTGTTAATGGAATAGGTATTTTCCATTGGCGAGTTGCGGATCACTTGGAAGCTTTCTTCAAGACTTCAAGGTGAGTGATATTATCCTATGTACATATGTATGTGTAGGATGGGTGCGGGTCGGGTGAAGTGATTCTCGGCTAGAGAGCTCACTTCACATGTAGGTGGACTTGATGGACTTTTGTATGAGTCCAATTGGCACGGTTGTGCGTTTTGGTTGACCATCTTTGGCGAAGTACACGTTCGTGTGTACATTATCACACGTGATTGTGATTTGGATGTTGTGGCCCCGATGTGGTGGATTTTTATAATCCCGTGACCGTGGGTTTGAGTTGGAGTAGTGAATCGCGTGTGGTTTCGGACTCACGATGACGCGTGTAGTTTCGGTCATCTTATCGAATGAATCTCGTGTAGTTCGGATTCATGGTGACTCGTGTAGTTCGGTCATCTTGTTGAGGTAGTAATCTCGTGTGGTTTCGGATTACTAAGGCTCGTGTAGTTCGGCCAACCTTCATTGTGGTATCTTTGGGTTCTCGGTAATAGGTTAAGGTGTTAACCTTGTTCGTTCATATTATTATTATATTAATGTATTGTTGTGTTGTAGCTAACCCTCCGGGTGTAGCTATTTGGAGATGTTCACTTTGTCGTTGGTGGACTCATATTTGTTGTTGTACCTTTAGCTTGATGCTTAGAGATTGTACGGTATGCTTAGTGTAGTTGCTTTATATTTGGATGCTACGGTATGCGGTATTTGTTTGTGTGGCGTATTCATTTTATACATATATATGTATGTAGTATATTATCATTCACTAAGCGTTAGCTTACCCTCTCGTTGTTGACTCTTTTTATAGATTGCATGCGGATGGTGGCTCGGGTAAGCGCAAGGATTAGAGGACTTGCATAGTTTGCGTAGAAGGCTTGCTTTTGGATTTATTAGGATTGGGTAGTGTACCCCCAATCGCCATGCTCGGCTTTGTCTTGTATTAAGAGTCTTATGGTCTAAAATTGTATTTATATACTTAAAGGGTAATTTGGGCACGTGTGGGCCCCACTTTGTAAAACTCGCTCAAACCTTAGTTATGTGCTAGTTTTACATATATTAATGTACGGTTAAAAGCGTTTTGGCTAAATATGTCGGGAACTAGTCAAACATTTTCGTTAAATTGACTTCCGGGGACAGCGGGCTGTCCAGGTGATTTGGCGCGCCGCGCGCCCACCTGGCGCGCCGCGCGAATGAACTGCACCAGAAAATTTTTTTTTTGTTGAGAAATTTAACGGGAATTGTTGTGGTTTCGTTTCGGGTTGTTACAAGTGGTATCAGAGCATGGTCTAAGGGATTTAGGTGACTTGAGATAGGTGCCTAGACTTAGACTTGTGTGTGCTTAAATTGTTGCGGGACCTGTAGGATTACGGGTCGGAATGGGTTTAGTTAGTGCCTTGTTTATAGGTTGACTAACGTTTATATTAGTAATGCGGATATTATTAATATGCTCTTGTGTTGTGATAGTAATTCTCGCGTGTGTTTGTACCGCGTAGAATTTTGGTTGTGTTTGTTTATATCATCGAGCGAGGCGGTCGTTGTACTAACAAGTCGATGCGGCGTGTGTGCGTAATAAGAACTTGCAGACCTTATTACGGGTGCAAATCGTGTCTAACGAGTGATGTACGACGAGTGCTTAGCAAGATGGGTCGGGGTTGTGCGTGTTTACTTATACGTTCGTGATCTAATCGTTTTGCATTCCTTAGAATGGCGACGGGAAGTGGGATCGATACGAACGACGCGGAATTTAACGCTAGAGTTGCGGCCGCCGTTGCGGAGCAAATGCGTGGGTTGGAAGAAAGAATGGAAAGGAAGTATTCCGAACTTCAAAGTAGTAGTGAAATGGAGCGTTATCTTAAAAGCTTCATGAGGACTAAACCCCCGATGTACGACGGAAAACCGGATCCTTTGGTAAGCACAACTTGGATTTCGGATGTCGAAGGGTGTTTTCGTACTATTGATTGCCCTCCCGAGAGGAAGACGAGACTCGCTACGAGTTTGTTGCATGGTAGGGCAAGGGATTGGTTGGATGGTAAGATTGATCTTGTCGGTGGCGAGACGTTTATGGCCTTATCGTGGGACGAGTTTAAGGAGGAATTCTTTGAGGAGTTCCGGACTTCGGCCGATTTGTGGGAATTGCGTAATGAGTTGCGAAATTTGCGACAAGGATCTATGGAATTGAGTACTCTTAAGGCGACCTTTATGGCAAAGGCTCGTTTTTGTCCGGAGTATTTGGGAAATGATCGTTTGTTGATGGGGGATTTCTATCGGACCTTGAATGATGACTTGAAAAGTAAGATTAGTCGGGGTCAAGCGAAATCGTTTTCGGAATTATTCGACTTGGCTAGAGGTTTCGAGTCGTATTCACGATCGAATAGGGGTGAATCTTCAAGTGAGAGAAGAGTTGTTTCTTATGGTGCTCCGAGTAAGAGGACTAAGGGTCCGAGTGTGAGCACGGGTGGTACGCGAACGGGTATATCGGATTCTAGTACGGCTAGATGTTACAATTGTGGCGTAAGGGGTCACAAGTCTTGGGAATGTTCGGTACCAAAGGGTGGTAGTATGGTGTGCTTCAATTGCCAAAAGGAAGGACATCGTAAGTCGGAATGTCCCAAGTTAGCGGGGACGGGTGCGGCGAGGAGACGTTAAGGTACGTTTAATTTTGATAAATATGTCTTTCGATTATTTATTAAATGCCGTTTGAGTTTGAGTTGCATGCCTTTGTTGTGTATGTTATGCTATGGGTGACGTTCCTAATGGAAGTACCCTAAGGTGATGTTTGATTGTCGGGCGAAGGGCGTAAGACTTGGTGCAACCAAGCGTTCCTTAGTATTTGGGGTATGTTTCTACCAAGCCACGGAAATGGTTTTGGTGTTCGACTGTTAAGCGCGTGTTCGCTTGCGTGTCGAAGTTGACGAATCATGAGGTTCGTCGGTTGGTTGGAACCCTTGAGATCTAGTGTTTTAAATCTCGATGGGCGTTGGTAATGGAGTCTTTATGACGCGACATTAGGTGCCTCTTTTATACCTACTAGCGTGGTGTCGACTCCGATTGTGTTGTAGTTACATTGTACTTAGGGTACCGGGAGGAACCCTTAAGTACACGAGTGACTCGGTGAAACTGACAACTATAGTAATTGGATGATTGCGAGGGTGTAGTTTGTGTAATGCGAGGTACACTTTTTGTTCGAAATGTTTAAGGATTGTTTGAAATCCTTCGTATGCTCAAGGTTGGAGCAAGGTGTAGTGATGGGTCGTGTGTACCCAATCGTTGGTAAAGTCTACCTTTGGTAGCATTGTACGGTTGTACGAGTGTGATATAGGAACGTGGTTCCAAGAGGGGGAGTCGCATTTCCGCACGAGGAAGTTTTAGTGTGATATTTCGGATGATGTTTTTAGTAGATCCGGAAATTTCGTCGAGACCTAGTTTTGGTCAACTTGTGGTAGAGTACAATTTTGGTTAAATTGTACTTATGATATTGGATTGGAATTACCACTGAGGTGGTAATGTGGTAAATCTCGTTGAGAGATAATGGACGTGTTTGGTGAGCAAGGTGAAATCCTTCGGTTAAGGGAGGTGTGTGTCGGATTCTCTTTTGGGGAATCATTGTTTGGTACCTATGTTTGATATAGGTGGTTCTTGCTCGATTGTGGGGATGGTTAGTGGTATCCGTTAGGATTCACTATAGTGTAGCAGGGCGCGATGTTGCACTACTCGTTGTTTGAGGCCGAAAGTGCGTATGTGATCGATGAAGCATGATCTTTAGGGTCCGCTGACTTCATCGTGGTATTGATGATTTATGAAGCATGACCTTCGGGGTCCGCTGACTTCATTATGGTACGGTTGAGTGATGGAGCATGATCTTTAGGGTCCGCTGACTTCATCACGGGAGTACGTGATCGGTGAAGCATGATCTTCGGGTCCGCTGACTTTATCCGGTGTTGAGATTTGGTGAAGCATGATCTTCGGGTCCGCTGACTTCGCCATAGTAGTGGATCGCGTGTGGTTTCGGATTCACGATGACACGTGTGGTTTCGGTCATCATATTGTGGAAGTGGATCGCGTGTGGTTTCGGATTCACGATGACGCGTGTGGTTTCGGTCATCATATTGTGGAAGTGGATCGCGTGTGGTTTCGGATTCACAAATGACTCGTGTGGTTTCGGTCATTGTATTGAGGAGTGAGTCTCGTGTAGTTCGGATTCACAATTGACTCGTGTAGTTCGGTCATTCCTCCGGGATAGTGACTCTCGTGTAGTTCGGATTCACTATGGCGCGTGTAGTTCGGCCATTCCCGATTGTTGTTGTGTTGAAGGTAGTGAGTCGCGTGTAGTTCGGATTCACTAAGGCGCGTGTGTTTTCGGCCAGCCTTCGTGTGTTGTGTGATCCATTGGTTGTTTGATACACCGATGGTGGAGTCGTAAGGACCGTGTTGTTTGATCTATCGGTTGTTTGATACACCGATGGTGGGGTCGTGAGGACCATGTTGTGTGATTAGTGATGCGATAGCCGTGTTTCGCTCACATGTTGTTACGGGTGTGACGAAAGTCGATTTTGTACACCTTGGTTTAGCGTTGCCATCATCGTTTTGGACGCTATCGGTTTTAGCCGTTTGTTATGATGTTACGGTAGTGGCGCTTTGGTCGTATTGCGCACTACAAGGGATGATAGTGGTTGGTGTTGTCCGTAAGGATTCGTTTGGTTCGGTCTTTATCGTTTCGGGTTGTTGACCTTAGGTTGAGACTTGGTTGCTTTTAACGTTGTACTTGGTAATAGTACGCTAAGGGATTTATATCTCGGTACGAGATTGGTTGAGTTTTCCTGATGTTAGGGAATGAGCATGGTTTTAGTGCTCGGATTGTGGTTTTGATAAATCGCGGGTGATGATTTAGTTGTGGAAGGCGATTCGTTGGAAAGGAATTGCTTAGGAAAGTCGTATTGGGACTTATGTCGAGGACCGTAGGGTGAGGTCCACTTGGTTAAGTGATGAGGATCACGAGGACGTGATCGAGTTTAAGTGGGGGAGAGTTGTAAGACCCGAATATTTATCTTGCTTGTTTGTGTATTAAGACGTTCGAGATTGGGTTTCGCGGATTATTTATATAAAGTTTAAAATGCAAAAGAATCTGTTTCAGTTAGGTCGCGCGCCGCGCGGGGATTCGGCGCGCCGCGCCGTTTGCTGCTGACAGAATCCCTTGTTTTTCTTAATTGGTTTAAATGAAGGGCAAATGGGTAAATTCACTTGAGGCCGGATTTGTGAGGCTTATGAGCTAGTTTGGATCAGTTTTGGATCCCATTCACATCCACTCATCATCTTCATCCATTTTTAGAGAGAGAGTAAGAGTTTAGAGAGAGATTGGAGGTTTTGGTGAGGAAGAAGCTCGAATCGTTCAAAGTCTCGGGTTTTAAAGTTGTTCCTTTCGTTCTCGGCTACACGGTGATAGTATTGGTAAGCTCAAACTCCGAATTTCAATTATTTAATTTGATATTCAAGTTAGGGTTTTGAGTTAATTAGTTGTAAAACCTCTTAGATGATGAAATGGGTTTATGGTGACTAGTTATTCTTGTCACTTGGCGGGTTTTGGGTTGTTTGACGATTTGGCCTTGATTAGGCTTTAATCTTGGGATTTATCACTTGGATTAGTGATTATGGAAGTATTGGAAACCATTTAGGGTATTTGGTTGACTAATTGTGACTTTGGGTCAAATTAGGGTTTGGTAGTGATTATGACCCATTTGGTGACTTAATGAGGTTTATGAACTTAAAATGGATTAAGTTGAAGTATAAGACCGAGTTAAATGTGTTTTGGTGTCAAAACTTATAAAGGACGAGATTTTGACCTTTATGGGTCAAAATTAGGGTTTAAGTGTCTAAATGGGTATGACACGTGTTTGACACTTGAGTTCGGGTTTAATTGGCTTATTATGACCATTCTCACTTGCGTTAGTGATTATTGGTTAGTTTGGGCACGGTTTGTGCTCGGAAGTGCATTTGGGTCGAAATTGCACTAAGTGGCGAATTGGGTTGGTTTGTAAAATCCATCCTAATTGTATTGTTGTAATTGTGTTAATGGAATAGGTATTTTCCATTGGCGAGTTGCGGATCACTTGGAAGCTTTCTTCAAGACTTCAAGGTGAGTGATATTATCCTATGTACATATGTATGTGTAGGATGGGTGCGGGTCGGGTGAAGTGATTCTCGGCTAGAGAGCTCACTTCACATGTAGGTGGACTTGATGGACTTTTGTATGAGTCCAATTGGCACGGTTGTGCGTTTTGGTTGACCATCTTTGGCGAAGTACACGTTCGTGTGTACATTATCACACGTGATTGTGATTTGGATGTTGTGGCCCCGATGTGGTGGATTTTTATAATCCCGTGACCGTGGGTTTGAGTTGGAGTAGTGAATCGCGTGTGGTTTCGGACTCACGATGACGCGTGTAGTTTCGGTCATCTTATCGAATGAATCTCGTGTAGTTCGGATTCATGGTGACTCGTGTAGTTCGGTCATCTTGTTGAGGTAGTAATCTCGTGTGGTTTCGGATTACTAAGGCTCGTGTAGTTCGGCCAACCTTCATTGTGGTATCTTTGGGTTCTCGGTAATAGGTTAAGGTGTTAACCTTGTTCGTTCATATTATTATTATATTAATGTATTGTTGTGTTGTAGCTAACCCTCCGGGTGTAGCTATTTGGAGATGTTCACTTTGTCGTTGGTGGACTCATATTTGTTGTTGTACCTTTAGCTTGATGCTTAGAGATTGTACGGTATGCTTAGTGTAGTTGCTTTATATTTGGATGCTACGGTATGCGGTATTTGTTTGTGTGGCGTATTCATTTTATACATATATATGTATGTAGTATATTATCATTCACTAAGCGTTAGCTTACCCTCTCGTTGTTGACTCTTTTTATAGATTGCATGCGGATGGTGGCTCGGGTAAGCGCAAGGATTAGAGGACTTGCATAGTTTGCGTAGAAGGCTTGCTTTTGGATTTATTAGGATTGGGTAGTGTACCCCCAATCGCCATGCTCGGCTTTGTCTTGTATTAAGAGTCTTATGGTCTAAAATTGTATTTATATACTTAAAGGGTAATTTGGGCACGTGTGGGCCCCACTTTGTAAAACTCGCTCAAACCTTAGTTATGTGCTAGTTTTACATATATTAATGTACGGTTAAAAGCGTTTTGGCTAAATATGTCGGGAACTAGTCAAACATTTTCGTTAAATTGACTTCCGGGGACAGCGGGCTGTCCAGGTGATTTGGCGCGCCGCGCGCCCACCTGGCGCGCCGCGCGAATGAACTGCACCAGAAAATTTTTTTTTTGTTGAGAAATTTAACGGGAATTGTTGTGGTTTCGTTTCGGGTTGTTACAAGGCAGCGTAGGTGGATTGAATTGTTGAATGATTACGACTTTGAGATTCGTTACCACCCGGGGAAGGCAAATGTGGTAGCCGACGCCTTGAGCAGAAAGGACAGAGAACCCATTCGAGTAAAATCTATGAATATAATGATTCACAATAACCTTACTACTCAAATAAAGGAGGCGCAACAAGGAGTTTTAAAAGAGGGAAATTTAAAGGATGAAATACCCAAAGGATCGGAGAAGCATCTTAATATTCGGGAAGACGGAACCCGGTATAGGGCTGAAAGGATTTGGGTACCAAAATTTGGAGATATGAGAGAAATGGTACTTAGAGAAACTCATAAAAACAGATACTCAATACATCTTGGAACGGGGAAGATGTACAAGGATCTCAAGAAACATTTTTGGTGGCCGGGTATGAAAGCCGATGTTGCTAAATACGTAGGAGAATGTTTGACGTGTTCTAAGGTCAAAGCCGAGCATCAGAAACCATCAGGTCTACTTCAACAACCCAAAATCCCGGAATGGAAATGGGAAAACATTACCATGGATTTCATCACTAAATTGCCAAGGACTGCAAGTGGTTTTGATACTATTTGGGTAATAGTTGATCGTCTCACCAAATTAGCACACTTCCTGCCAATAAGAGAAGATGACAAGATGGAGAAGTTAGCACGACTGTATTTGAAGGAATTCATCTCCAGACATGGAATACCAATCTCTATTATCTCTGATAGGGATGGCAGATTTATTTCAAGATTCTGGCAGACATTACAGCAAGCATTAGGAACTCGTCTAGACATGAGTACTGCCTATCTTCCACAAACTGATGGGCAGAGCGAAAGGACGATACAAACGCTTGAAGACATGCTACGAGCATGTGTTATTGATTTCGGAAACAGTTGGGATCGACATCTACCGTTAGCATAATTTTCCTACAACAACAGCTACCATTCAAGCATTGAGATGGCGCCGTTTGAAGCACTTTATGGTAGAAAGTGCAGGTCTCCGATTTGTTGGAGTAAAGTGGGGGATAGACAGATTACGGGTCCGGAGATTATACAAGAAACTACCGAGAAGATCATCCAAATTCAACAACGGTTGAAAACCGCCCAAAGTCGACAAAAGAGCTACGCTGACATTAAAAGAAAAGATATAGAATTTGAAATTGGAGAGATGGTCATACTTAAAGTTGCACCTTGGAAAGGCGTTGTTCGATTTGGTAAACGAGAGAAATTAAATCCAAGGTATATTGGACCATTCAAGATTATTGATCGTGTCGGACCAGTAGCTTACCGACTTGAGTTACCTCAACAACTCGCGGCTGTACATAACACTTTCCACGTCTCGAATTTGAAGAAATGTTTTGCTAAAGAAGATCTCACTATTCCGTTAGATGAAATCCAAATCAACAAAAAACTTCAATTCATCGAAGAACCCGTCGAAATAATGGATCGTGAGGTTAAAAGACTTAAGAAAAACAAGATACCAATTGTTAAGGTTCGATGGAATGCTTGTAGAGGACCCGAGTTCACCTGGGAGCGTGAAGATCAGATGAAGAAGAAATACCCGCATCTATTTCCAGAAGATTCGTCAACACCTTCAACAGCTTAAAATTTCGGGACGAAATTTATTTAACGGGTAGGTACTGTAGTGACCCGAACTTTTCCATGTTTATATATATTAATTGAGATTGATATTTACATGATTAAATGTTTCCAACATGTTAAGCAATCAAACTTGTTAAGACTTGATTAACTGAAATATGTTTCATATAGACAATTGACCACCCAAGTTGACCGGTGATTCACGAACGTTAAAACTTGTAAAAACTATATGATGACATATATATGGATATATATATATAGTTAACATGATACTATGATAAGTAAACATATCATTAAGTATATTAACAATGAACTACATATGTTAAAACAAGACTACTAACTTAATGATTTTTAAACGAGACATATATGTAACGATTATCGTTGTAAAGACATTTAACTGTATATACATCATACTAAGATATATTATATATCATAATATCATGATAATATAACAATTTAACATCTCATTTGTTATAATAAACAATGGGTTAACAACATTCAACAAGATCGTTAACCTAAAGGTTTCAAAACAACATTTACATGTAACGACTAACGATGACTAAACGACTCAGTTAAAATGTATATACTTGTAGTGTTTTAATATGTATTTATACACTTTTGAAAGACTTCAATACACTTATCAAAATACTTCTACTTAACAAAAATGCTTACAATTACATCCTCGTTCAGTTTCATCAACAATTCTACTCGTATGCACCCGTATTCGTACTCGTACAATACACAGCTTTTAGATGTATGTACTATTGGTATATACACTCCAATGATCAGCTCTTAGCAGCCCATGTGAGTCATCTAACACATGTGGGAACCATCATTTGGCAACTAGCATGAAATATCTCATAAAATTACAAAAATATGAGTAATCATTCATGACTTATTTACATGAAAACAAAATTACATATCCTTTATATCTAATCCATACACCAACGACCAAAAACACCTACAAACACTTTTATTCTTCAATTTTCTTCATCTAATTGATCTCTCTCAAGTTCTATCTTCAAGTTCTAAGTGTTCTTCATATATTCTACAAGTTCTAGTTACATAAAATCAAGAATACTTTCAAGTTTGCTAGCTCACTTCCAAGTTTTCTAAATCCATTCCAAGTAATCATCCAAGATCAATAAACCTTTGTTACTTACAGTAGGTTATATTTCTAATACAAGGTAATAATCATATTCAAACATTAATTCAATTTCTATAACTATAACAATCTTATTTCGAGTGGAAATCTTAAAATCAACTAAACACATGTTCTATATCTATATGATATGCTAACTTAATGATTTAAAACCTGGAAACACAAAAAACACCGTAAAACCGGATTTACGCCGTCGTAGTAACACCGCGGGCTGTTTTGGGTTAGTTAATTAAAAACTATGATAAACTTTGATTTAAAACTTTGATTTAAAACTTTGATTTAAAAGTCTTAAATCAAAGTTTATCATAGTTTTTAATTAACTAACCCAAAACAGCCCGCGGTGTTACTACGACGGCGTAAATCCGGTTTTACGGTGTTTTTCGTATTTCCAGGTTTTAAATCATTAAGTTAGCATATCATATAGATATAGAACATGTCTTTAGTTGATTTTAAAAGTCAAGTTAGAAGGATTAACTTTTATTTGCGAACAAGTTTAGAATTAACTAAACTATGTTCTAGTGATTACAAGTTTAAACCTTCGAATAAGATAGCTTTATATGTATGAATCGAATGATGTTATGAACATCATTACTACCTCAAGTTCCTTGGATAAACCTACGGGAAATGAAAAAAATAGATCTAGCTTCAAAGGATCCTTGGATGGCTTGAAAGTTCTTGAAGCAGAATGATGACACGAAAACAATTTCAAGTAAGATTTCCACTCGAAATAAGATTGTTATAGTTATAGAAATTGAATTAATGTTTGAATATGATTATTACCTTGTATTAGAAATATAACCTACTGTAAGTAACAAAGGTTTATTGATCTTGGATGATTACTTGGAATGGATTTAGAAAACTTGGAAGTAAACTTGCAATCTTGGAAGTATTCTTGATTTTATGAAACTAGAACTTTTGGAATTTATGAAGAACACTTAGAACTTGAAGATAGAACTTAAGAGAAATCAATTAGATGAAGAAAATTGAAGAATGAAAGTGTTTGTAGTTGTTTTTGGTCGTTGGTGTATGGATTAGATATAAAGGATATGTAATTTTGTTTTCATGTAAATAAGTCATGAATGATTACTCATATTTTTGTAATTTTATGAGATATTTCATGCTAGTTGCCAAAAGATGGTTCCTACATGTGTTAGGTGACTCACATGGGCTGCTAAGAGCTGATCATTGGAGTGTATATACCAATAGTACATACATCTAAAAGCTGTGTATTGTACGAGTACGAATACGGGTGCATACGAGTAGAATTGTTGATGAAACTGAACGAGGATGTAATTGTAAGCATTTTTGTTAAGTAGAAGTATTTTGATAAGTGTCTTGAAGTCTTTCAAAAGTGTATGAATACATATTAAAACACTACATGTATATACATTTTAACTGAGTCGTTAAGTCATCGTTAGTCGTTACATGTAAATGTTGTTTTGAAACCTTTAGGTTAACGATCTTGTTGAATGTTGTTAACCCATTGTTTATTATAACAAATGAGATGTTAAATTGTTATATTATCATGATATTATGATATATAATATATCTTAGTATGATGTATATACAGTTAAATGTCGTTACAACGATAATCGTTACATATATGTCTCGTTTCGAAATCATTAAGTTAGTAGTCTTATTTTTACATATGTATTTCATTGTTAATACACTTAATAATATATTTACTTATCATTTAACATAACTAACCAAGTGTATCAATATCTTAATATGATTCATATGCACCTAGTAAGACGTTGTTATAACGATAATCGTTATATATATCGTTTTCGAGTTTCTTAAATTAATAGTCTCATTTTTATGTATATAACTCATTGTTAAAACACCTAATGACATAAATACTTATAATAAAATCATGTTAACTATATATATAACCATATATATGTCATCGTATAGTTTTTACAAGTTTTAACGTTCGTGAATCACCGGTCAACTTGGGTGGTCAATTGTCTATATGAAACCTATTTCAATTAATCAAGTCTTACCAAGTTTGATTGCTTAACATGTTGGAAACACTTAATCATGTAAATAACAATTTCATTTAATATATATATAAACATGGAAAAGTTCGGGTCACTACAACAATTAATCTTTATCTTTATATGTAAAAATTTTACTACAATAAATTGTACGTAAAACAAAAGGAGAATATATATATATATATATATATATATATATATATATATATATATATATATATATATATATATATATATATATATATATTGTTTTCTGGTAAGAGGAGTATCACATATTCCGTATATATCTTTTAGATATGTTTGCATATAACACAGATTAACTTCTATATTTGCTTATTGTCCACTTTATGCGAGGTAATACCACGTGCGTGCTGCATTTATACACGGACAGCTAGTGTCGCTTGAGCCAATAACCAGTAAACGGTTAAAATGAAGGGCTCATACCTGAAATTATATGAAATCATTCGGCAACCAATAATTGGAAACAATTACGATGCCGTTCAACAGTCAATTTTAAAAGCATAAAAGACGTATCATTTTCACCGTTGTTCGTTCTCCAATAACAAATCCATTGGTTCTACGCGTACTTAACATATCAAGCAACATTTAGAAGAACAATACAACGTTCATTGGTCTCCGAGAGGAATTTCATAAATATATTCGGGCATCATGACTCAAAAACAGTTTTTATCCAGCCACTGTGCAGAATTATCCATAAAAGGCTATCACCTTCTTCCGCTACCGCCCATCGATACAACAACATTACAGGTTGTATGGGATATATACTCATCTCATCCGGGCACTTAACAACAGAATATCACCACCTTGAAGACCGAGCTAACAAACGCAAACTACTGCAACATCACAACCGGACACAAATCCATCATTTAAGTGATGACTTGCTACTTCGGATAGCGCATAACGTTATACATCTGGGTTGTGTATAGCATTTCATGAAAACATAATACATACTAACCTCTAGGCGGATTTTCATCGCAAATTCATTATCATGGCAACATCATAGTAGCAAAAACCGTCATCTGTTTCAAAATATTTCCAGGTACTCTGGCATCCGTCTTCCGGTATCGAATAATCTATGTAAGGTAGTTTGAGAATTCCAATATCCGACTTTCGGCCTCCGTTCAGAAAAACAAAATGAAGACACCATATCCGGATAACGCTAATCTGAGTTTTACTCCTCGCATAAAACTTCCCACCTCCGTTCAAAGATAAGTCATGGCTCCGGGCTATATGTAGATACAATTGGCTTCCGTACTACAAATTTCCAATAATATATACGGAGTTCTACTTAAAAGGATGTCACATCTGCAATTTACGAAGACATTACAAGTATCGGACAGTTCTTGTGCTAGAAGACATATATTCTGGGCAACGTTGTTTTTTCCTTTGAGAGGTCACCAATTAATCACCAATATATTGAAGTCTGGGCATCAAGTCGAGTAATCTCAGAAGAGTAAAAGTTCAAACACTATGTAAGATTTTGCTTTCTACACGCTTGACGGTGGGCGCTTGACATCTGAGATTCAAACCATATTTTGAGAAAAAATATATGAAATTAACATATCAAGTTTCGGGAAGCATTCTGATTTAACAAACTTGAAAAAATTAAATCATCCGTTTAACATCATGCCATCCGTAATCCGTATAACATCATGAAGTTTCATTTACAACAAATCCTTTTTCCGGGTTCCATATTAGCCAGGTTTCGAATATTTTAAGATTGTGTTCACAATGTTGACATGTGAAAGATCATTTGTAAAGCAGAAATATGTGATTTAAGCCATCGTTTCGTTGTATACAAAAATACTTTGTTCATGATAATAGAAGATAGAAGGGCGTGCTACCATACATGCGTTTGAAGAATATTCCGGCATCCATGTTTCGTCTTACTCATTGACTTGAGTACGTCAAATTTAAATGACTCTACTTGCAAAAAAAATATTATGGTCCAGCAAAAGCCGAAATCGTCCAGCATCATTGTTATCAAAGATATCAAAGTTGTTTCCAATACAATGTCATCCTTGTTAGACACATGATCTTATACTCAAGTACTACGACCATGCCACTTCAATTATTATCGACAACATGTCAATTTCAAACTTCAATAGATGTTCTCAACAATTTTATTTTGTGAAGCAAGACGAAGGATGTACAACTTTGTTACAATGATTCCGATCAACAGTCTAAAAAACCATTCATTTTCAGCTTCAACAAATAGTACAAATTCTAATTAGACGCAGTTATTTGAACCAACACTACAGAAAGTAATTATCCAGATATTATAAGCAGAATGTTGTGTTTCGTATACATAAATGATCAACTCAAAGCCAGCAAAATTTCTTTCCACAGCCTTCATCCTAAGAATTATTTTCAAGCATGAAAAAGCATTTAAAAGACATCATTATCAGGGGTATATTGAGTGATATCATGGCCACATGCACTCATTCCTTTAGCAAGGCGATTGTAGCAATCGATTGTAAATAGGGCATGGGTCTAAGGATTTCACAAAACGGATGGGATGATCAAGCCTATTTATCATCATTCATTCCACATTTGGAGAGAAGCAAGTAGGAAGCACTACATCTCATCCCAATGAACACATTATCTTGACCATGACTAGTGGAACAGCTTTTCAGACAATTCAGAAGGGTGAACATGGACTGACGCAGAAAGAAATATCTTCACCATTTAATTTTAAAATATCAGATTTACATATTTCAAAGACTAGCACGTGAAAACAAGCAACATTCACACATATCAATTTTCTTGCAACAACTTCAGTAGAAAAGGCATATGATTTGCCGAAAAAAAGTAAGCACACAATGCAAAAGAGTGCAACAGTACATATTACATAACAATTAACGGAGCACGGTGGAAGGATTTAGGATTGGAAAGATCTTAACAACATTTTTATGTTTATCAACAATACCGAATATGGATCATCATCGAACACGCAAGGTACAATTTCAAAACTTCAAGCATTATTTGATAAAAGAACATTTTTATAGTTGCTATCATTGGAAGGAAGACACATTAAACTCCATGCCACATTCGTTGGTCCACGACTCATCAATATATATTCATGGCCGCTTCTTGCATAAGCCCATATGGCTGCATATGCGTAATCCCATCACATTATATACATGTTATTCGCTAAGAATTCAAGATTAAGACCGTGATGAGAAAGATCATATCGAACAGTAAAAGGCAAATGATAATGGATTATATATGCTCTCAACGCCAACCGGAGAAGAACTGGGAAGAATTTGAAAGGCAATAAACTTAAAGAAATTTTATGCGTAGTACTGTATGTTCAGATAGCCCGATCAACTATCTAGAACATGAGATACGGTCGTAAATGTAAAAATTTCTTTAAAAGTAAGAAATTAAACAATTATTCTTACGGAAAAATATTCATATTTTTATCCGGCCGAGGATTTTTTTTAATCAGGTGACGCAAAGCTGTGTGTCATCCCTGCCCTCATAAGAGATATCTAGTCTCGGTGGTAGAAGTTCAATCGTAAACAAAAGGTTGAAAGGCACGGTTTAACAACCGTAACATAGCCGGCAAATATATCGTAGATTTAGAACCTACGAAATGTCGACGATAAGCAAAATTACAAGAACTAGTTCTTTCGACTTAAATTCGAGCAAATAAATCTTTGACAACAATTCAAAGTGCTACTCTTAAGCCGCAAAATACATTAGTGCAAAACACACAATGAAAAAGAACAAAGGAAAATTTCAGTGTATAGCTATTCAGAGTTCTCCGGCTAGAACAAAAAATCTCAAAGACATAAATCAGACTGCCTAACGTTTTGCGTAAGCCCTAAAGGCAGCTTTCTATGCTTAAGCCCTTAAACATAAAACATAAGGAATAAACATATCATGTCAGCGTACAGCACAAAGATAGTCACATGATCTTCTTATGAAGTTTATGGTGTTTTCTAGGGGATACACGCATAAAAACACTAGTTTTTTTTTTTACAGAAAAATGGATCAAAGAGTACAAACGATAACAATATTTGGCGGTTTCTATCATTTGCCGTCCAGCATACAGCAGGCAGCTTTTATGCTTAAGCCCTTTTACTAGGCGCGTGAGCAGCACGCGGCCACGTCAGCAAAACCAAAGTACATTCCGGATATTTCGCACAACAGAATTAATCAGCGATTGACACGTGTATCCCGAAAAAATTGGACATTCTACACCTATAAGTAGACCCCTTAGGTCACCACATTTGATATCTGAACTTCAGTCAGAGAGAAGTACAAATTCTCCCTCACACATTTCTTTCTCATTCTAAAATCACATTAACCGTTTAGCAACAGAATGCTAGACGGATCAATTACAGATTGATCCAAAGACTGATTGAGGCCACCCCACGGATCGCTCATCCGTGTTCCGGGTCTGCAGAGATTATTTCTCGAGGGCAAACATCAGTCGGCATCATACGCTCAACCCAAAGCAGTTATTGTATTACACTGGTACCTTACAACTACTACACAGAAAATTGTACCAACAGAAGTTAATCAATCATAAAGTGATAACAAGTTTCTGAATATACATTTAATCAGGCATATGACTCAGTTGCTTCATACATGGCATTATTTGCCAACATTATAAAGCCTACTACATACTCAAATTTGAGTTATTTTGAGGATCATTAAACGACCCAACATTTACGTACCAGATAACAGCATAATTATGTTCCCAATGCAGAAAAAGCACTTGTTTTCTTTTTTAGTTTAATGTGTTTATTTTCTGTAAAAATAAACACATCAAACTGGGGGGACTTAATGGTTTATCTTATAGTCTACATGCATAAAATGAAAGTTGTGGAGCTCTGAGTTACGAACATTTTGGCTTTTGAATCACTTAAATTCGACTTCATATGACAAAGTTATGCCCAAATTAGTGAAGACACGTAAGTTGCTGGGTTTTAGAATTAATCAGGCTCAAGAAGTAGCTCATGAAGCTTCCTTACCAGCCCAATATTTGCCTATAAATAGAGGAGTTCCCCACTTCATTTGGACATCAGAGGAGAGATCAGACGCTCCACTTTCTCTCTCACACACACTTTCTCTCTCTAGATTCCATCTGCCATCCGCCCAGCTCCAAAGCACGTGACCTCATCCTCTCAGCTCCATGGCACGTGACCTCATCCTCTCAGCTCCAAGGCACGTGACCTCATCCTCCCAGCTCCATAGCACATGACCTCAGCCGCCCAGCTCCAAGGCTTCCCAGCTTCAAGGCACACAACCTCAGCCGCCCAGTTCCATGGCACATGACCTCAGCCGCCCAGCTCCAAGGCCGCCCACTCCAAGGCCGCCCAGCTCTAAGGTACACCACACATCATATTTTCTCATATATGAATCAGCAATATATTTTATCACTCAGGATACAGGCAGAACATACGTAAGCCCTATTTTAAGATTGACTTAAGCCATGCCATGGTTTCAGAGCATGATTCGCGTCTGCAGGGATTCGTCCTGAGAGTAAACGTCAATCGGCAAACTACTCCTTACATGGTTCATTCTACCTTGCACTAGTACGTATATACCTACTCTCTAGTAGAGAAATACGTACTAACAAATATAATTAATTATTTTAATGACATCATCATGAGGGGCTTAGAAAATTTTTCTTTATTTTTGAATTTTTTTAAACTTGGATAATCCTTATCTATGACATTATCATTTATATATATATATATATATATATATATATATATATATATATATATATATATATATATATATATATATATATATATATATATATATATATATATATATATATATATATATATATATATATATATATATATATATATATAGGGGCAGGATCAATGGGGAAGTAAACAATCGGGGGGAAGCAAAAAAAAATTTCGTTTTTTTTGGAATTTTTTTTTCCGGCATCAAGATCACATGAAAATATTGTAGTGACCCGAATTTTTCCATGTTTATATATATATTAAATGAAATTGTTATTTACATGATTAAGTGTTTCCAACATGTTAAGCAATCAAACTTTTTAAGACTTGATTAATTGGAATAGGTTTCATATAGACAAATGACCACCCAAGTTGACCGGTGATTCACGAACGTTAAAACTTGTAAAAACTATACGATGACATATATATGGTTATATATATAGTTAACATGATTTTATTATAAGTATGTATCTCATTAGGTATTTTAACAATGAGTTATATACATAAAAATGAGACTATTAAATTAAGAAACTCGAAAACGATATATATAACGATTATCGTTATAACAACGTCTTACTAGGTACATATGAATTATATTAAGATATTGATACACTTGGTTAATTATGTTAAATGATAAGTAAATATATTATTAATTGTATTAACAATGAAATACATATGTAAAAATAAGACTACTAACTTAATGATTTCGAAACGAGACATATATGTAACGATTATCGTTGTAACGACATTTAACTGTATATATATCATACTAAGATATATTATATATCATAATATCATGATAATATAACAATTTAACATCTCATTTGTTATAATAAATAATGGGTTAACAACATTCAACAAGATCGTTAACCTTAAGGTTTCAAAACAACATTTACATGTAACGACTAACGATGACTTAACGACTCAGTTAAAATGTATATACATGTAGTGTTTTAATATGTATTCATACACTTTTGAAAAACTTCAAGACACTTATCAAAATACTTCTACTTAACAAAAATGCTTACAATTACATCCTCGTTCAGTTTCATCAACAATTCTACTCGTATGCACCCGTATTCGTACTCGTACAATACACAACTTTTAGATGTATGTACTATTGGTATATACACTCCAATGATCAGCTCTTAGCAGCCCATGTGAGTCACCTAACATATGTGGGAACCATCATTTGGCAACTAGCATGAAATATCTCATAAAATTACAAAAATATGAGTAATCATTCATGACTTATTTACATGAAAACAAAATTACATATCCTTTATATCTAATCCATACACCAACGAACAAAAACACCTACAAACACTTTTATTCTTTAATTTTCTTCATCTAATTGATCTCTCTCAAGTTCTATCTTCAAGTTCTAAGTGTTCTTCATAAATTCCAAAAGTTCTAGTTTCATAAAATCAAGAATACTTCCAAGATTGCAAGTTTACTTCCAAGTTTTCTAAATCCATTCCAAGTAATCATCCAAGATCAAGAAACCTTTGTTACTTACAGTAGGTTATCTTTCTAATACAAGGTAATAATCATATTCAAACTTTAATTCAATTTCTATAACTATAACAATCTTATTTCGAGTGAAAATCTTACTTGAAATTGTTTTCATGTCATGATTCTGCTTCAAGAACTTTCAAGCCATCCAAGGATCCTTTGAAGCTAGATCCATTTTTCTTATTTCCAGTAGGTTTATCCAAAGAACTTGAGGTAGTAATGATGTTCATAACATCATTCGATTCATACATATAAAGCTATCTTATTCGAAGGTTTAAACTTGTAATCACTAGAACATAGTTTAGTTAATTCTAAACTTGTTCGCAAATAAAAGTTAATCCTTCTAACTTGAATTTTAAAATCAACTAAACACATGTTCTATATCTATATGATATGCTAACTTAATGATTTAAAACCTGGAAACACGAAAAACACCGTAAAATCGGATTTACGCCGTCGTAGTAACACCGCGGGCTGTTTTGGGTTAGTTAATTAAAAACTATGATAAACTTTGATTTAAAAGTTGTTATTCTGGGAAAATGATTTTTATTATGAACATGAAACTATATCCAAAAATTATGGTTAAACTCAAAGTGGAAGTATGTTTTCTAAAATGGTCATCTAGACGTCGTTCTTTCGACTGAAATGACTACCTTTACAAAAAAGTCTTGTAACTTATTTTTCCGACTATAAACCTATACTTTTTCTGTTTAGATTCATAAAATAGAGTTCAATATGAAACCATAGCAATTTGATTCACTAAAAACGGATTTAAAATGAAGAAGTTATGGGTAAAACAAGATTGGATAATTTTTCTCATTTTAGCTACGTGAAAATTGGTAACATATCTATTCCAACCATAACTTAATCAACTTGTATTGTATATTATGTAATCTTGAGATACCATAGACACGTATACAATGTTTCGACCTATCATGTCGACACATCTATATATATTTCGGAACAACCATAGACACTCTATATGTGAATGTTGGAGTTAGCTATACAGGGTTGAGGTTGATTTCAAAATATATATAGTTTGAGTTGTGATCAATACTGAGATACGTATACAATGGGTCGTGGATTGATTCAAGATAATATTTATCGATTTATTTCTGTACATCTAACTGTGGACAACTAGTTGTAGGTTACTAACGAGGACAGCTGACTTAATAAACTTAAAACATCAAAATATATTAAAAGTCTTGTAAATATATTTTGAACATACTTTGATATATATGTATATATTGTTAGAGGTTCGTGAATCAACCAGTGGCCAAGTCTTACTTCCCGACGAAGTAAAAATCTGTGAAAGTGAGTTATAGTTCCACTTTTAAAATCTAATATTTTTGGGATGAGAATACATGCAGGTTTTATAAATGATTTACAAAATAGACACAAGTACGTGAAACTACATTCTATGGTTGAATTATCGAAATCGAATATGCCCCTTTTTATTAAGTCTGGTAGTCTAAGAATTAGGGAACAGACACCCTAATTGACGCGAATCCTAAAGATAGATCTATTGGTCCTAACAAACCCCATCCAAAGTACCGGATGCTTTAGTACTTCGAAATTTATATCATATCCGAAGGGTGTCACGGAATGATGGGGATATTCTTATATATGCATCTTGTTAATGTCGATTACCAGGTGTTCACCATATCAATGATTTTTATCTCTATGTATGGGATGTGTATTGAAATATGAAATCTTGTGGTCTATTGTTACGATTTGATATATATAGGTTAAACCTATAACTCACCAACATTTTTGTTAACGTTTAAAGCATGTTTATTCTCAGGTGAATAATAAGAGCTTCCGCTGTTGCATACTAAAATAAGGACAAGATTTGGAGTCCATGTTTATATGATATTGTGTAAAAACTGCATTCAAGGAACTGATTTCGATGTAACATATTTGTATTGTAAACCATTATGTAATGGTCGTGTGTAAACAGGATATTTTAGATTATCATTATTTGATAGTCTACGTAAGCTTTTTAAACCTTTATTTATGAAATAAAGGTTATGGTTTGTTTTAAAAATGAATGCAGTCTTTGAAAAACGTCTCATATAGAGGTCAAAACCTCGCAACGAAATCAATTAATATGGAACGTTTTTAATCAATAAGAACGGGACATTTCAGTTGGTATCCGAGCGTTGGTCTTAGAGAACCAGAAAATTTGCATTAGTGTGTCTTATCGAGTTTGTTAGGATGCATTAGTGAGTCTGGACTTCGACCATGTTTTCTTTAAAAATGATTGCTTAACATTTTTGTTGGAAACTATATATTATTAAAATGTATATATTATGTGATATATTAATCTCTTAACATGTTTGATATTGTGTGATAGATGTCTACCTCTAGCACAAATCCCATTGACTCACCTAATAATAACGAAGAGCCGAATATATATTGGACTGATTCACAAGTTCCCAAAGAAGAACCAGAAGAAGAATCAGAACCGGAAGAAGAATCAGAACCGGAAGAGGAGGAACCGGAGGAGGAAATAGAACCGGTGGGGGAAATAATAAAACGGTTAAGTAAAAGAAAATCCTCAACCAACCGACCAAGGTTAATTATGGTCAATGGTGTTTCCGCCAAGGAAGCAAAATATTGGGAGGATTACCAATTCTCCGATGAATCGGATTCCGACGAGAATTCCGATGATGTTATAGAAATTACCCCAAATGAATTTAAAAAGGCAAAAGAAAATAATAAGGGAAAGGGCATAAAAATAGAGAAATCTAATTCCAACCCCGATGAACTTTATATGTATCGTCAACCCCCGAAGCCCTTAAGTTGTAACAATGACCCGGGAACCTCTAAACCACCAGGTTTTTCTAAACCGTTGTGGAAAACGACAGCTCGTATTAGGGGAACATCATATATCCCTAGAAACTTGGCAAAATGAACCAAAACTGAAGAAGAAGAAACGAGCGAGTCGAAATAAGATAGTTGTATTCGTGTGGTGTAATATATGTAATATAGTGTGCTTATGCTTTATGATATATGTAAAAATTGCTTGTATTAATAAGTATTTTTTTTATGAATCTAACTCTTGTCTATTTTACAGTATAAAAACACAAAATGGATAGACAACCCAATATTTTAAGAGACCTACCCGGAGACATGATTGATGAAATCTTGTCTAGAGTCGGTCAGAATTCTTCGGCACAACTATTTACGGCGAAATCAGTTTGTAAGACATTCGAAGAACGTTCCAAGAATGTCTTGGTTTATAAGAGACTTTCGTTTGAAAGATGGGGGATATCACATTGGGAAACCCATAAGTTACGATGTGTTTACTTTGACTCATATATTACGGGGAACCCAAATGTTATTTTACGCAACGGGTTAAGAAATTATTTTGACTCAATGTATCCGAATATAGGGCTTCATGATTTAGAAAAAGCGGCTAACATGCAACATAAAGAAGCATGCTATGCTTACGGGTTAGTAATGTTCGCTTCTCAACAAAGTGAGAAAAATAACATCGGGCTACAACTATTAAACAAAACATTCCCACAAGTGACGGAGTCGGTAATTGGGGTAAGAAATGAGGTTTTTAGGTTATTACGAGACTGTTGGTCATTACGTAACCCTCGTCCCTTTGACGACGTTACAACACGCTGTCTTATCAACGGCCATAACGGTTATGTTTCACAAGACCAAGGATGGGAAGTAGTCCTAGTAAAACCAGAATGCATGACTTGTTTCTGGACGTATGAATTACGTGTCTTTATTGCCTTTGCTGAACGACTTGTGTACTAGCTAGAATTATCTTCACAACTATCTTGTATCAAAGTTATTATGTGCTATATTTCATGCTTTATGTAAAATAAGCGGTATTGTAAGTTTGTAAAATATTGTATAAAAGTTTGAACGCGAAATATTATTATAATCAGTTTTTCATATAGAATTGTAGTAGTTGAATTGTATATTAGCTACTAAGTATGAACTTAACGGGTGAGTACTACCCGAATTTAAACTTATAAAACGCTAATATGAAGAAAAAGCTTTTATAAATGAGTTCATATTATGCTACGAAATACTATTAACTACTCTTAATATTCTGTATGATTAACTTGTTCCATTTGACTATTTTGAAGGAAATGGCACCGACTACTCGACACACCGTGAATATGAATGAAGAGGAATTCCGTACTTTTCTAGCTTCAAACATAGCCGCAGTACAGGCTGCGCTACATACCAACAATAACCTTGGATCTAGCAGTACAGGAAATCGTGTAGGATGCACCTACAAAGAATTCACTGCCTGCAAACCTTTGGAATTTGATGGAACCTAAGGACCGATCGGATTGAAACGGTGGACCGAAAAGGTCGAATCGGTGTTTACCATAAGTAAGTGTACTGAAGAGGACAAAGTGAAGTACGCTACGCATACCTTTACAGGTTCTGCATTAACATGGTGGAATACCTATCTAGAGCAAGTGGGACAAGATGATGCGTACGCACTACCGTGGTCAGCATTCAAGCACTTGATGAACGAGAAGTACCGTCCCAGAACCGAGGTCCATAAGCTCAAGACAGAACTTAGAGGGTTACGAACCCAAGGATTTGATATTACCACGTATGAAAGAAGATTCACAGAATTGTGCCTATTGTGTCCGAGAGCGTTCGAAGATGAGGAAGAGAAGATCGACGCGTTTGTGAAAGGATTACCGGAAAGAATCCAAGAAGATATAAGTTCACACGAGCCCGCCTCCATACAACAGGCATGTAGAATGGCTCACAAACTAGTGAACCAGATTGAGGAAAGAATTAAAGAACAGACGGCTGAAGAGGCCAATGTGAAGCAAGTCAAAAGAAAGTGGGAGGAAAACGGTGATAAGAATCACCAATACAACAACAACAGCAATTTCAATAATAATCGCAACAATTATCCCAACAATTGCAACATCAATCGCAACTACAACAAACGGCCCAACAACAACAACAACAACAACAACAACAACAACAACAACTACAACAATCATCCGAGCAACAATAACAACCGCAACAACAACAACAATCAGAAGCAGCTATGCCAAAGGTGTGAAAAGTATCACTCGGGGTTCTGCACCAAATTTTGCAACAAGTGTAAAAGAAATGGTCATAGTGCGGCGAAGTGTGAGGTCTACGGACCAGGGGTTAACAGAACGTAAGGAACAAATGGTGTCGGAACGAGTAATGGCGGAGCAAGTAGTGTCGGAGCAAGTTATGCCAATGTAGTTTGTTATAAATGTGGAAAATCGGGCCACATTATTAGAAATTGCCCGAACCAGGAGAACACAAATGGACAAGGCCGCGGAAGAGTTTTCAATATTAATGCGGCAGAGGCACAGGAAGACTCGGAGCTTGTTACGGGTACATTTCTTATTGACAATAAATCTGCTTACGTTTTATTTGATTCGGGTGCGGATAGAAGCTATATGAGTAGAGATTTTTGTGCTAAATTAAGTTGTCCATTGACGCCATTGGATAGTAAATTTTTACTCGAATTAGCAAACGGTAAATTAATTTTAGCAGATAATATATGCCGGAATCGAGAAATTAAACTGGGTAGCAAAATATTTAAGATTGATTTGATACTAGTAGAGTTAGGGAGTTTTGATGTAATAGTTGGCATGGACTAGCTGAAGAAGGTGAAAGAAGAGATCGTATGTTATAAAAATGCGATTCGCATTGTACGAGAAGAAGGAGAACCCTTAATGGTGTACGGAGAAAAGGGAAACATGAAGCTACATCTTATTAGTAATTTGAAGGCACAAAAACTAATAAGAAAAGGTTGCTATGCTGTTCTAGCACACGTCGAGAAAGTACAAACTGAAGAAAAGAGCATCAATGATGTTCCCGTCGCAAAAGAATTTCCTGATGTATTTCCGAAAGAATTACCGGGACTACCTCCACATCGATCTGTTGAATTTCAAATAGATCTTGTACCAGGAGCTGCACCAATAGCTAGTGCTCCTTATAGACTCGCACCCAGCGAGATGAAAGAACTGCAAAGCCAACTGTAAGAACTATTAGAACGTGGTTTCATTCGACCAAGCACATCACCATGGGGAGCTCCTGTTTTGTTTGTCAAGAAGAAGGATGGTACATTTAGGTTGTGTATTGACTACAGAGAGTTGAACAAACTTACCATCAAAAACCGTTATCCACTGCCGAGAATTGACGACTTATTTGATCAACTACAAGGGTCGTTGGTTTATTCGAAGATCCATTTACGTTCTGGATATCATCAAATGCGAGTAAAGGAGGATGATTTTCCAAAAACTGCTTTTAGGACGCGTTTTGGTCATTACGAGTTTATGGTTATGCCGTTTGGATTGACTAACGCACCAGCTGTGTTCATGGACCTTATGAACTGAGTGTGTGGGCCATATCTTAACAAGTTTGTCATTGTTTTCATCGATGACATACTTATTTACTCAAAGAATGATCAAGAGCACGAAGAACATTTGAGAAAAGTGCTAGAAGTATTGAGGAAAGAAAAACTGTACGCTAAGTTTTCAAAGTGTGCATTTTGGTTGGAAGAAGTTCAATTCCTCGGTAACATGGTGAACAAAGAAGGTATCCAGTGAAATGTCCCGTTCTTATTGATTAAAAACGTTCCATATTAATTGATTTCGTTGCGAGGTTTTGACCTCTATATGAGACGTTTTTCAAAGACTGCATTCATTTTTAAAACAAACCATAACCTTTATTTCATAGATAAAGGTTTTAAAAAACTTTACGTAGATTATCAAATATTGATAATCTAAAATATCCTGTTTACACACGACCATTACATAATGGTTTACAATACAAATATGTTACAACAAAATAAGTTTCTTGAATGCAGTTTTTACACAATATCATACAAGCATGGACTCCAAATCTCGTCCTTATTTAAGTATGCGATAGCGGAAGCTCTTAATAATCACCTGAGAATAAACATGCTTAAAACGTCAACAAAAATGTTGGTGAGTTATAGGTTTAACCTATATATATCAAATCATAATAATAGACCACAAGATTTCATATTTCAATACACATCCCATACATAGAGATAAAAATCATTCATATGGTGAACACCTAGTAACCAACATTAACAAGATGCATATATAAGAATATCCCCATCATTCCGGGACACCCTTCGGATATGATATAAATTTCGAAGTACTAAAGCATTCGGTACTTTGGATGGGGTTTGTTAGGCCCAATAGATCTATCTTTAGGATTCGCGTCAATTAGGGTGTCTGTTCCCTAATTCTTAGATTACCAGACTTAATAAAAAGGGGCATATTCGATTTCGATAATTCAACCATAGAATGTAGTTTCACGTACTTGTTTCTATTTTGTAAATCATTTATAAAACCTGCATGTATTCTCATCCCAAAAATATTAGATTTTAAAAGTGGGACTATAACTCACTTTCACAGATTTTTACTTCGTCGGGAAGTAAGACTTGGCCACTGGTTGATTCACGAACCTATAACAATATATACATATATATCAAAGTATGTTCAACATATATTTACAACACTTTTAATATATTTTGATGTTTTAAGTTAATTAAGTCAGCTGTCCTGGTTAGTAACCTACAACTAGTTGTCCACAGTTAGATGTACAGAAATAAATCGATAAATATTATCTTGAATCAATCCACGACCTAGTGTATACGTATCTCAGTATTGATCACAACTCAAACTATATATATTTTGGAATCAACCTCAACCCTGTATAGCTAACTCCAACATTCACATATAGAGTGTCTATGGTTGTTCCGAAATATATATAGATGTGTTGACATGATAGGTCGAAACATTGTATACGTGTTTATGGTATCTCAAGATTACATAATATAAAATACAAGTTGATTAAGTTATGGTTGGAATAGATTTGTTACCAATTTTCACGTAGCTAAAATGAGAAAAATTATCCAATCTTGTTTTACCCATAACTTCTTCATTTTAAATCCGTTTTGAGTGAATCAAATTGATTGAACTCTATTTTATGAATCTAAACAGAAAAAGTATAGGTTTATAGTCGGAAAAATAAGTTACAAGTCGTTTTTGTAAAGGTAGTCATTTCAGTCGAAAGAACGACGTCTATATGACCGTTTTAGAAAACATACTTCCACTTTGAGTTTAACCATAATTTTTGGATATAGTTTCATGTTCATAATAAAAATCATTTTCTCAGAATAACAACTTTTAAATCAAAGTTTATCATAGTTTTTAATTAACTAACCCAAAACAGCCCGCGGTGTTACTACGACGGCGTAAATTCGGTTTTACGGTGTTTTTTGTGTTTCCAGGTTTTAAATCATTAAGTTAGCATATCATATAGATATAGAACATGTGTTTAGTTGATTTTAAAAGTCAAGTTAGAAGGATTAACTTTTGTTTGCGAACAAGTTTAGAATTAACTAAACTATGTTCTAGTGATTACAAGTTTAAACCTTCGAATAAGATAGCTTTATATGTATGAATCGAATGATGTTATGAATATCATTACTACCTTAAGTTCCTTGGATAAACCTACTGGAAAAGAGAAAAATGGATCTAGCTTCAACAGGTCCTTGGATGGCTCGAAGTTCTTGAAGCAGAATCATGACACGAAAACAAGTTCAAGTAAGATCATCACTTGAAATAAGATTGTTATAGTTATAGAAATTGAACCAAAGTTTGAATATGATTATTACCTTGTATTAGAATGATAACCTACTGTAAGAAACAAAGATTTCTTGAGGTTGGATGATCACCTTACAAGATTGGAAGTGAGCTAGCAAACTTGAAAGTATTCTTGATTTTATGTAACTAGAACTTGTAGAATATATGAAAAACACTTAGAACTTGAAGATAGAACTTGAGAGAGATCAATTAGATGAAGAAAATTGAAGAATGAAAGTGTTTGTAGGTGTTTTTGGTCGTTGGTGTATGGATTAGATATAAAGGATATGTAATTTTGTTTTCATGTAAATAAGTCATGAATGATTACTCATATTTTTGTAATTTTATGAGATATTTCATGCTAGTTGCCAAATGATGGTTCCTACATGTGTTAGGTGACTCATATGGGCTGCTAAGAGATGATCATTAGAGTGTATATACTAATAGTACATACATCTAAAAGCAGTGTATTGTACGAGTACGAATACGGGTGCATACGAGTAGAATTGTTGATGAAACTGAACGAGGATGTAATTGTAAGCATTTTTGTTAAGTAGAAGTGTTTTGATAAGTGTATTTAATTCTTTCAAAAGTGTATAAATACATATTAAAACACTACATGTATATACATTTTAACTGAGTCGTTAAGTCATCGTTAGTCGTTACATGTAAGTGTTGTTTTGAAACCTTTAGGTTAACGATCTTGTTAAATGTTGTTAACCCAATGTTTATAATATCAAATGAGATTTTAAATTATTATATTATCATGATATTATCATGTATGAATATCTCTTAATATGATATATATACATTAAATGTCTTTACAACGATAATCGTTACATATATGTCTCGTTTAAAAATCATTAAGTTAGTAGTCTTGTTTTTACATATGTAGTTCATTGTTAATATACTTAATGATATGTTTAATTATCATAGTATCATGTTAACTATATATATATATCCATATATATGTCATCATATAGTTTTTACAAGTTTTAACGTTCGTGAATCACCGGTCAACTTGGGTGGTCAATTGTCTATATGAAACATATTTCAATTAATCAAGTCTTAACAAGTTTGATTGCTTAACATGTTGGAAACATTTAATCATGTAAATATCAATCTCAATTAATATATATAAACATGGAAAAGTTCGGGTCACTACATCCAGGTGGACCTGGCAAAGATCGAAACCGTTGAAAAGTGGGAAACCCCAAAAACTCCGAAGCATATACGTCAATTTTTAGGATTTGCTGGTTACTACAGAAGATTCATCCAAGATTTCTCCAAAATAGCAAAACCCTTGACTGCATTAACGCATAAAGGGAAGAAATTTGAATGGAAGGATGAACAAGAGAAGGCGTTTCAATTATTGAAGAAAAAGCTAACTACGGCACCTATATTGTCATTGCCTGAAGGGAATGATGATTTTGTGATTTATTGTGACGCATCAAAGCAAGGTCTCGGTTGTGTATTAATGCAACGGACGAAGGTGATTGCTTATGCGTCTAGACAATTGAAGATTCACGAGCAAAATTATACGACGCATGATTTGGAATTAGGCGCGGTTGTTTTTGCATTAAAGACTTGGAGGCACTACTTATATGGGTCAAAAGTATTATATATACCGACCACAAAAGTCTTCAACACATATTTAATCAGAAACAACTGAATATGAGGCAGCGTAGGTGGATTGAATTGTTGAATGATTACGACTTTGAGATTCGTTACCACCCGGGGAAGGCAAATGTGGTAGCCGACGCCTTGAGCAGAAAGGACAGAGAACCCATTCGAGTAAAATCTATGAATATAATGATTCACAATAACCTTACTACTCAAATAAAGGAGGCGCAACAAGGAGTTTTAAAAGAGGGAAATTTAAAGGATGAAATACCCAAAGGATCAGAGAAGCATCTTAATATTCGAGAAGACGGAACCCGGTATAGGACTGAAAGGATTTGGGTACCAAAATTTGGAGATATGAGAGAAATGGTACTTAGAGAAGCTCATAAAACCAGATACTCAATACATCCTGGAACGGGGAAGATGTACAAGGATCTCAAGAAACATTTTTGGTGGCCGGGTATGAAAGCCGATGTTGCTAAATACGTAGGAGAATGTTTGACGTGTTCTAAGGTCAAAGCTGAGCATCAGAAACCATCAGGTCTACTTCAACAACCCAAAATCTCGGAATGGAAATGGGAAAACATTACCATGGATTTCATCACTAAATTGCCAAGGACTGCAAGTGGTTTTGATACTATTTGGGTAATAGTTGATCGTCTCACCAAATCAGCACACTTCCTGCCAATAAGAGAAGATGACAAGATGGATAAGTTAGCACGACTGTATTTGAAGGAAGTCGTCTCCAGACATGGAATACCAATCTCTATTATCTCTGATAGGGATGGCAGATTTATTTCAAGATTCTGGCAGACATTACAGCAAGCATTAGGAACTCGTCTAGACATGAGTACTGCCTATCATCCACAAACTGATGGGTAGAGCGAAAGGATGATACAAACGCTTAAAGACATGCTATGAGCATGTGTTATTGATTTCGAAAACAGTTGGGATCAACACCTACCGTTAGCAGAATTTTCCTACAACAACAGTTATCATTCTAGTATTGAGATGGCGTCGTTTGAAGCACTTTATGGTAGAAAGTGCAGGTCTCCGATTTGTTGGAGTGAAGTGGGGGATAGACAGATTACGGGTCCGGAGATAATACAAGAAACTACCGAAAAAATCTTCCAAATTCAACAAAGATTGAAAACCGCCCAGAGTCGACAAAAGAGCTACGTGGACAGTAAAAGAAAATATATAGAGTTTGAAATTGGAGAAATGGTCATGCTTAAGGTTTCACCTTGGAAAGGCATTGTTCGATTTTGTAAGCGGGGGAAACTAAATCCAAGGTACATTGGACCATTCAAGATTATAGATCGTGTCGGACCAGTAGCTTACCAACTGGAGCTACCTCAACAACTCGTGGCTGTACATAACACTTTCCACGTCTCAAATTTGAAAAAATGTTTTGCTAAAGAAGATCTCACTATTCTGTTGGACGAAATCCAAATCAATGAAAAACTTCAATTCATTGAAGAACCCGTCGAAATAATGGATCGTGAGGTTAAGAGACTTAAACAAAACAAGATACCGATTGTTAAGGTTCGATGGAATGCTCGTAGAGGACCCGAGTTCACCTGGGAGCGTGAAGATCAGATGAAGAAGAAATACCCGCATTTATTTCCAGAAGATACGTCAACACCTCCAACTGCTTAAAATTTCGGGACGAAATTTATCTAACGGGTAGGTACTGTAGTGACCCGAACTTTTCCATGTTTATATATATATTAAATGAAATTGTTATTTACATGATTAAGTGTTTCCAACATGTTAAGCAATCAAACTTTTTAAGACTTGATTAATTGGAATAGGTTTCATATGGACAAATGACCACCCAAGTTGACCGGTGATTCACGAACGTTAAAACTTGTAAAAATTATACGATGACATATATATGGTTATATATATAGTTAACATGATTTTATTATAAGTATGTATCTCATTAGGTATTTTAACAATGAGTTATATATATAAAAATGAGACTATTAAATTAAGAAACTCGAAAACGATATATAACGATTATCGTTATAACAGCGTCTTACTAGGTACATATGAATCATATTAAGATATTGATACACTTGGTTAATTATGTTAAATGATAAGTAAATATATTATTAATTGTATTAACAATGAAATATATATGTAAAAATAAGACTACTAACTTAATGATTTCGAAACGAGACATATATGTAACGATTATCGTTGTAACGACATTTAACTGTATATATATCATACTAAGATATATTATATATCATAATATCATAATAATATAACAATTTAACATCTCATTTGTTATAATAAACAATGGGTTAACAACATTCAACAAGATCGTTAACCTAAAGATTTCAAAACAACATTTACATGTAACGACTAACGATGACTTAACGACTCAGTTAAAATGTATATACATGTAGTGTTTTAATATGTATTCATACACTTTTGAAAAACTTCAAGACACTTATCAAAATACTTCTACTTAACAAAAATGCTTACAATTACATCCTCGTTCAGTTTCATCAACAATTCTACTCGTATGCACCCGTATTCGTACTCGTACAATACACAGCTTTTAGATGTATGTACTATTGCTATATACACTCCAATGATCAGCTCTTAGCAGCCCATGTGAGTCACCTAACATATGTAGGAACCATCATTTGGCAACTAGCATGAAATATCTCATAAAATTACAAAAATATGAGTAATCATTCATGACTTATTTACATGAAAACAAAATTACATATCCTTTATATCTAATCCATACACCAACGACCAAAAACACCTACAAACACTTTCATTCTTCAATTTTCTTCATCTAATTGATCTCTCTCAAGTTCTATCTTCAAGTTCTAAGTGTTCTTCATAAATTCCAAAAGTTCTAGTTTCATAAAATCAAGAATACTTCCAAGATTGCAAGTTTACTTCCAAGTTTTCTAAATCCATTCCAAGTAATTATCCAAGATCAAGAAACCTTTGTTACTTACAGTAGGTTATCTTTCTAATACAAGGTAATAATCATATTCAAACTTTAATTCAATTTCTATAACTATAACAATCTTATTTCGAGTGGAAATCTTACTTGAAATTGTTTTCGTGTCATGATTCTGCTTCAAGAACTTTCAAGCCATCCAAGGATCCTTTGAAGCTAGATCCATTTTTCTTATTTCCAGTAGGTTTATCCAAGGAACTTGAGGTAGTAATGATGTTCATAACATCATTCGATTCATACATATAAAGCTATCTTATTCGAAGGTTTAAACTTGTAATCACTAGAACATAGTTTAGTTAATTCTAAACTTGTTTGCAAATAAAAGTTAATCCTTCTAACTTGACTTTTAAAATCAACTAAACACATGTTCTATATCTATATGATATGCTAACTTAATGATTTAAAACCTGGAAACACGAAAAACACCGTAAAATCGGATTTACGCCGTCGTAGTAACACCGCGGGCTGTTTTGAGTTAGTTAATTAAAAACTATGATAAACTTTGATTTAAAAGTTGTTATTCTGGGAAAATGATTTTTATTATGAACATGAAACTATATCCAAAAATTATGGTTAAACTCAAAATGGAAGTATGTTTTCTAAAATGGTCATCTAGACGTCGTTCTTTCGACTGAAATGACTACCTTTACAAAAACGACTTGTAACTTATTTTTCTGACTATAAACCTACACTTTTTCTGTTTAGACTCATAAAATAGAGTTCAATATGAAACCATAGCAATTTGATTCACTTAAAACGGATTTAAAATGAAGAAGTTATGGGTAAAACAAGATTGGATAATTTTTCTCATTTTAGCTACGTGAAAATTGGTAACAAATCTATTCCAACCATAACTTAATCAACTTGTATTGTATATTATGTGTAGTGACCCGAACTTTTCCATGTTTATATATATTAATTGAGATTGATATTTACATGATTAAATGTTTCCAACATGTTAAGCAATCAAACTTGTTAAGACTTGATTAATTGAAATATGTTTCATATAGACAATTGACCACCCAAGTTGACCGGTGATTCACGAACGTTAAAACTTGTAAAAACTATACAATGACATATATATGGTTATATATATAGTTAACATGTTTTTATTATAAGTATGTATCTCATTAGGTATTTTAACAATGAGTTATATACATAAAAATGAGACTATTAATTTAAGAAACTCGAAAACGATATATATAACGATTATCGTTATAACAACGTCTTACTAGGTACATATGAATCATATTAAGATATTGATACACTTGGTTAATTATGTTAAATGATAAGTAAATATATTATTAAGTGTATTAACAATGAAATACATATGTAAAAATAAGACTACTAACTTAATGATTTCGAAACGAGACATATATGTAACGATTATCGTTGTAACGACATTTAACTGTATATACATCATACTAAGATATATTATATATCATAATATCATGATAATATAATAATTTAACATCTCATTTGTTATAATAAACAATGGGTTAACAACATTCAACAAGATCGTTAACCTAAAGGTTTCAAAACAACATTTACATGTAACGACTAACGATGACTTAACGACTCAGTTAAAATGTATATACATGTAGTGTTTTATTATGTATTTATACACATTTTAAAGACTTCAATACACTTATCAAAATACTTCTACTTAACAAAAATGCTTACAATTACATCCTCGTTCAGTTTCATCAACAATTCTACTCGTATGCACCCGTATTCGTACTCGTACAATACACAGCTTTTAGATGTATGTACTATTGGTATATACACTCCAATGATCAGCTATTAGCAGCCCATGTGAGTCACCTAACACATGTGGGAACCATCATTTGGCAACTAGCATGAAATATCTCATAAAATTACAAAAATATGAGTAATCATTCATGACTTATTTACATGAAAACAAAATTACATATCCTTTATATCTAATCCATACACCAACGACCAAAAACACCTACAAACACTTTCATTCTTCAATTTTCTTCATCTAATTGATCTCTCTCAAGTTCTATCTTCAAGTTCTAAGTGTTCTTCATAAATTCCAAAAGTTCTAGTTTCATAAAATCAAGAATACTTTCAAGTTTGCTAGCTCACTTCCAATCTTGTAAGGTGATCATCCAACCTCAAGAAATCTTTGTTTCTTACAGTAGGTTATCATTCTAATACAAGGTAATAATCATATTCAAACTTTGGTTCAATTTCTATAACTATAACAATCTTATTTCAAGTGATGATCTTACTTGAACTTGTTTTCGTGTCATGATTCTGCTTCAAGAACTTCGAGCCATCCAAGGATCCGTTGAAGCTAGATCCATTTTTCTCTTTTCCAGTAGGTTTATCCAAGGAACTTAAGGTAGTGATGATGTTCATAACATCATTCGATTCATACATATAAAGCTATCTTATTCGAAGGTTTAAACTTGTAATCACTAGAACATAGTTTAGTTAATTCTAAACTTGTTCGCAAATAAAAGTTAATCCTTCTAACTTGACTTTTAAAATCAACTAAACACATGTTCTATATCTATATGATATGCTAACTTAATGATTTAAAACCTGGAAACACGAAAAACACCGTAAAACCGGATTTACGCCGTCGTAGTAACACCGCGGGCTGTTTTGGGTTAGTTAATTAAAAACTATGATAAACTTTGATTTAAAAGTTGTTATTCTGAGAAAAATGATTTTTATTATGAACATGAAACTATATCCAAAAATTATGGTTAAACTCAAAGTGGAAGTATGTTTTCTAAAATGGTCATCTAGACGTCGTTCTTTCGACTGAAATGACTACCTTTACAAAAATGACTTGTAACTTATTTTTCCGACTATAAACCTATACTTTTTTTCTGTTTAGATTCATAAAATAGAGTTCAATATGAAACCATAGCAATTTGATTCACTCAAAACGGATTTAAAATGAAGAAGTTATGGGTAAAACAAGATTGGATAATTTTTCTTATTTTAGCTACGTGAAAATTGGTAACAAATCTATTCCAACCATAACTTAATCAACTTGTATTGTATATTATGTAATCTTGAGATACCATAGACACGTATACAATGTTTCGACCTATCATGTCGACACATCTATATATATTTCGGAACAACCATAGACACTCTATATGTGAATGTTGGAGTTAGCTATACAGGGTTGAGGTTGATTCCAAAATATATATAGTTTGAGTTGTGATCAATACTGAGATACGTATACACTGGGTCGTGGATTGATTCAAGATAATATTTATCAATTTATTTCTTTACATCTAACTGTGGACAACTAGTTGTAGGTTACTAACAAGGACAGCTGACTTAATAAACTTAAAACATCAAAATATATTAAAAGTGTTCTAAATATATTTTGAACATACTTTGATATATATGTATATATTGTTATAGGTTCGTGAATCAACCAGTGGCCAAGTCTTACTTCCCGACGAAGTAAAAATCTGTGAAAGTGAGTTATAGTCCCACTTTAAAAATCTAATATTTTTGGGATGAGAATACATGCAGGTTTTATAAATGATTTACAAAATAGACACAAGTACGTGAAACTACATTCTATGGTTGAATTATCGAAATCGAATATGCCCCTTTTTATTAAGTCTGGTAATCTAAGAATTAGGGAACAGACACACTAATTGACGCGAATCCTAAAGATAGATCTATCGGGCCCAACAAGCCCCATCCAAAGTACCGGATGCTTTAGTACTTCGAAATTTATATCATATCCGAAGGGTGTCCCGGAATGATGGGGATATTCTTATATATGCATCTTGTTAATGTCGGTTACCAGGTGTTCACCATATGAATGATTTTTATCTCTATGTATGGGATGTGTATTGAAATATGAAATCTTGTGGTCTATTATTATGATTTGATATATATAGGTTAAACCTATAACTCACCAACATTTTTGTTGACGTTTTAAGCATGTTTATTCTCAGGTAATTATTAAGAGCTTCCGCTGTCGCATACTTAAATAAGGACGAGATTTGGAGTCCATGCTTGTATGATATTGTGTAAAAACTGCATTCAAGAAACTTATTTTGTTGTAAGATATTTGTATTGTAAACCATTATGTAATGGTCGTGTGTAAACAGGATATTTTAGATTATCATTATTTGATAATCTACGTAAAGCTTTTTAAACCTTTATTGATGAAATAAAGGTTATGGTTTGTTTTAAAATGAATGCAGTCTTTGAAAAACGTCTCATATAGAGGTCAAAACCTCGCAACGAAATCAATTAATATGGACGTTTTTAATCAATAAGAACGGGACATTTCAGTTGGTATCCGAGCGTTGGTCTTAGAGAACCAGAAAATTTGCATTAGTGTGTCTTATCGAGTTTGTTAGGATGCATTAGTTAGTCTGGACTTCGACCGTGTTTTCTTTAAAAATGATTGCTTAACATTTTTGTTGGAAACTATATATTTTTAACATATGAATATTATGTGATATATTAATCTCTTAACGTGTTTGATATTATGTAATAGATGTCTACCTCTAGAACAAGTCCCATTGACTCACCTAATAATAATGAAGAGTCAAATGTAAATTGGAATGATTTGTGGACTGATTCACAAGTTCCCGAAGAGGAACCGGAAGAAGAGTCGGAACCGGAAGAAGAGTCGGAACCGGAAGAAGAATCGGAACCGGAAGAAGAATCGGAACCGGTGGGGGAAATAATAAAACGGTTAAGTAAAAGAAAATCCTCAACCAACCGACCAAAGTTAATTATGGTCAATGGTGTTTCCGCCAAGGAAGCAAAATATTGGGAGGATTACCAATTCTCCGATGAATCGGATTCCGACGAGAATTCCGATGATGTTATAGAAATTACCCCAACTGAATTTAAAAAGGCAAAAGAAAATAATAAGAGAAAGGGCATAAAAATAGAGAAATCTAATTCCAACCCCGATGAACTTTATATGTATCGTCAACCCCCGAAGTCCTTAAGTTGTAACAATGACCCGGGAACCTCTAAACCACCAGGTTTTTCTAAACCAATGTGGACAACGACGGCTCGTATTAGGGGAACATCATATATCCCTAGAAACTTGGCAAAACGAACCAAAACCGAAGAAGAAGAAACGAGCGAGTCGGAATAAGATAGTTGTATTCGTGTGGTGTAATATATGTAATATAGTGTTCTTATGCTTTATGATATATGTAAAAATTGCTTGTATTAATAAGTATTTTTTTATGAAACTAACTCTTGTCTATTTTACAGTTTAAAAACACAAAATGGATAGACAACCCAATATTTTAAGAGACCTACCTGGAGACATGATTGATGAAATCTTGTCTAGAGTCGGCCAGAATTCTTCGGCACAACTATTTAAGGCGAGATCAGTTTGTAAGACATTCGAAGAACGTTCCAAGAATGTCTTGGTTTATAAGAGACTTTCGTTTGAAAGATGGGGGATATCACATTGGGAAACCCATAAGTTACGATGTGTTTACTTTGACGCATATATTGCGGGGAACCCAAATGCTATTTTACGCAACGGGTTAAGAAATTATTTTGAATCAATATATCCGAATATTGGACTTCGTGATTTAGAAAAAGCGGCTAACATGCAACATAAAGAAGCATGTTATGCTTACGGATTAGTAATGTTCGCTTCTCACCAAAGTGAGAACAAGAACATCGGGCTACAACTATTAAACAAAACGTTTCCACAAGTGACGGAGTCGGTAATTGGGGTAAGAAATGAGGTTTTTAGATTATTACGGGACTGTTGGACATTACGTAACCCTCGTCCCTTTGATGACGTTACAACACGCTGTCTTATCAACGGCCATAACGGTTATGTTGCACAAGACCAAGGATGGGAAGTAGTCCTAGTAAAACCAGAATGCATGACTTGTTTCTGGACGTATGAATTACGTGTCTTTATTGCCTTTGCCGAACGACTTGTGTACTAGCTAGAATTGTCTTCACAACTATCTTGTATCAAAGTTATTGTGTGCTATATTTCATGCTTTATGTAAAATAAGCGGTATTGTAAGTTTGTAAAATATTGTATAAAAGTTTGAACGCGAAATATTATTACAATCAGTTTTTCATATAGAATTGTAGTAGTTGAATTGTATATTAGCTACTAAGTATGAACTTAACGGGTAGGTACTACCCGAATTTAAACTTATAAAACGCTAATATGAAGAAAATGCTTTTATAAATGAGTTCATATTATGCTACGAAATACTATTAACTACTCTTAATATTCTGTATGATTAACTTGTTCCATTTAACTATTTTGAAGGAAATGGCACCGACTACTCGACACACCGTGAATATGAATGAAGAGGAATTCCGTACTTTTCTAGCTTCAAACATAGCCGCAGTACAGGCTGCGCTACATACCAACAATAACCTTGGATCTAGCAGTACAGGAAATCGTGTAGGATGCACCTACAAAGAATTCACTGCCTGCAAACCTTTGGAATTTGATGGAACCGAAGGACCGATCGGATTGAAACGGTGGACTGAGAAGGTTGAATCGGTGTTTGCCATAAGTAAGTGTACTGAAGAGGACAAAGTGAAGTACGCTACGCATACCTTCACAGGTTCTGCGTTAACATGGTGGAATACCTATCTAGAGCAAGTGGGACAAGATGATGCGTACGCACTACCGTGGTCAGCATTCAAGCACTTGATGAACGAGAAGTACCGTCCCAGAACCGAGGTCAATAAGCTCAAGACAGAACTTAGAGGGTTACGAACCCAAGGATTTGATATTACCACGTACGAAAGACGATTCACAGAATTGTGCCTATTGTGTCCGGGAGCATTCGAAGATGAGGAAGAGAAGATCGACGCATTTGTGAAAGGATTACCGGAAAGAATCCAAGAAGATATAAGTTCACACGAGCCCGCCTCCATACAACAGGCATGTAGAATGGCTCACAAACTAGTGAACCAGATTGAAGAAAGAATTAAAGAACAGACTGCTGAAGAGGCCAATGTGAAGCAAGTCAAAAGAAAGTGGGAGGAAAACGGTGATAAGAATCACCAATACAACAACAACAGTAATTACAACAATAATCGCAACAATTATCCCAACAATCGCAACATCAATCGCAACTACAACAAACGGCCCAACAACAACAACAACAACAACAGCAGCTACAACAATCATCCCAACAACAATAATAACCGCAACAACAACAATCAGAAGCAGCTATGCCAAAGGTGTGAAAAGAATCACTCGGGGTTCTGCACCAAATTTTGCAACAAGTGTAAAAGAAATGGTCATAGCGCGGCGAAGTGTGAGGTCTACGGACCAGGGGTTAATAGAACGAAAGGAACAAATGGTGTTGGAACGAGTAATGGCGGAGCAAGTAGTGTCGGAGCAAGTTATGCCAATGTAGTTTGTTATAAATGTGGAAAACCGGGCCACATTATTAGAAATTGCCCGAACCAGGAGAACACGAATGGACAAGGCCGTGGAAGAGTTTTCAATATTAATGCGACAGAGGCACAGGAAGACCCGGAGCTTGTTACGGGTACGTTTCTTATTGACAATAAATCTGCTTACGTTTTATTTGATTCGGGTGCGGATAGAAGCTATATGAGTAGAGATTTTTGTGCTAAATTAAGTTGTCCATTGACGCCTTTGGATAGTAAATTTTTACTCGAATTAGCAAATGGTAAATTAATTTCAGCAGATAATATATGTCGGAATCGAGAAATTAAACTGGTTAGCCAAACATTTAAGATTGATTTGATACCAGTAGAGTTAGGGAGTTTTGATGTGATAATCGGTATGGACTGGTTGAAAGAAGTGAAAGCAGAGATCGTTTGTTACAAAAATGCAATTCGCATTATACGAGAAAAAGGAAAACCCTTAATGGTGTACGGAGAAAAGGGCAACACGAAGCTACATCTTATTAGTAATTTGAAGGCACAAAAACTAATAAGAAAAGGTTGCTATGCTGTTCTAGCACACGTCGAGAAAGTACAAACTGAAGAAAAGAGCATCAATGATGTTCCCATTGCAAAAGAATTTCCCGATGTATTTCCGAAAGAATTACCGGGATTACCCCCACATCGATCCGTTGAATTTCAAATAGATCTTGTACCAGGAGCTGCACCAATAGCTCGTGCTCCTTACAGACTCGCACCCAGCGAGATGAAAGAACTACAAAGCCAATTACAAGAACTTTTAGAGCGTGGTTTCATTCGACCAAGCACATCACCGTGGGGAGCTCCTGTTTTGTTTGTCAAGAAGAAAGATGGTACATTCAGGTTGTGTATCGACTACCGAGAGTTGAACAAACTTACCATCAAGAACCGCTACCCACTACCGAGAATCGATGACTTATTTGATCAACTACAAGGCTCATCTGTTTATTCAAAGATTGACTTACGTTCCGGGTATCATCAAATGCGGGTGAAAGAAGATGATATTCCAAAGACTGCTTTCAGAACACGTTACGGTCATTACGAGTTTATGGTCATGCCGTTTGGTTTAACTAATGCACCAGCTGTGTTCATGGACCTTATGAACCGAGTGTGTGGACCATACCTTGACAAGTTTGTCATTGTTTTCATTGATGACATACTTATTTACTCAAAGAATGACCAAGAACACGGTGAACATTTGAGAAAGGTGTTAGAAGTATTGAGGAAGGAAGAATTGTACGCTAAGTTTTCAAAGTGTGCATTTTGGTTGGAAGAAGTTCAATTCCTCGGTCACATAGTGAACAAAGAAGGTATTAAGGTGGATCCGGCAAAGATAGAAACTGTTGAAAAGTGGGAAACCCCGAAAACTCCGAAACACATACGCCAGTTTTTAGGACTAGCTGGTTACTACAGAAGGTTCATCCAAGACTTTTCCAGAATAGCAAAACCCTTGACTGCATTAACGCATAAAGGGAAGAAATTTGAATGGAATGATGAACAAGAGAAAGCGTTTCAGTTATTGAAGAAAAAGCTAACTACGGCACCTATATTGTCATTGCCTGAAGGGAATGATGATTTTGTGATTTATTGTGATGCATCAAAGCAAGGTCTCGGTTGTGTATTAATGCAACGAACGAAGGTGATTGCTTATGCGTCTAGACAATTGAAGATTCACGAACAAAATTATACGACGCATGATTTGGAATTAGGCGCGGTTGTTTTTGCATTAAAGACTTGGAGGCACTACTTATATGGGGTCAAAAGTATTATATATACCGACCACAAAAGTCTTCAACACATATTTAATCAGAAACAACTGAATATGAGGCAGCGTAGGTGGATTGAATTGTTGAATGATTACGACTTTGAGATTCGTTACCACCCGGGGAAGGCAAATGTGGTAGCCGATGCCTTGAGCAGGAAGGACAGAGAACCCATTCGAGTAAAATCTATGAATATAATGATTCATAATAACCTTACTACTCAAATAAAGGAGGCGCAACAAGGAGTTTTAAAAGAGGGAAATTTAAAGGATGAAATACCCAAAGGATAGGAGAAGCATCTTAATATTCGGGAAGACGGAACCCGGTATAGAGCTGAAAGGATTTGGGTACCAAAATTTGGAGATATGAGAGAAATGGTACTTAGAGAAGCTCATAAAACCAGATACTCAATACATCCTGGAACGGGGAAGATGTACAAGGATCTCAAGAAACATTTTTGGTGGCCGGGTATGAAAGCCGATGTTGCTAAATACGTAGGAGAATGTTTGACGTGTTCTAAGGTCAAAGCTGAGCATCAGAAACCATCAGGTCTACTTCAACAACCCGAAATCCCGGAATGGAAATGGGAACACATTACCATGGATTTCATCACTAAATTGCCAAGGACTGCAAGTGGTTTTGATACTATTTGGGTAATAGTTGATCGTCTCACCAAATCAGCACACTTCCTGCCAATAAGAGAAGATGACAAGATGGAGAAGTTAGCACGATTGTATTTGAAGGAAGTCGTCTCCAGACATGGAATACCAATCTCTATTATCTCTGATAGGGATGGCAGATTTATTTCAAGATTCTGGCAGACATTACAGCAAGCATTAGGAACTCGTCTAGATATGAGTACTGCCTATCATCCACAAACTGATGGGCAGAGCGAAAGGACGATACAAACGCTTGAAGACATGCTACGAGCATGTGTTATTGATTTCGGAAACAGTTGGGATCGACATCTACCGTTAGCAGAATTTTCCTACAACAACAGCTACCATTCAAGCATTGAGATGGCGCCGTTTGAAGCACTTTATGGTAGAAAGTGCAGGTCTCCGATTTGTTGGAGTGAAGTGGGGGATAGACAGATTACGGGTCCGGAGATTATGCAAGAAACTACCGAGAAGATCATCCAAATTCAACAACGGTTGAAAACCGCCCAAAGTCGACAAAAGAGCTACGCTGACATTAAAAGAAAAGATATAGAATTTGAAATTGGAGAGATGGTCATGCTTAAAGTTGCACCTTGGAAAGGCGTTGTTCGATTTGGTAAACGAGGGAAATTAAATCCAAGGTATATTGGACCATTCAAGATTATAGATCGTGTCGGACTAGTAGCTTACCGACTTGAGTTACCTCAACAACTCGCGGCTGTACATAACACTTTCCACGTCTCGAATTTGAAGAAATGTTTTGCTAAAGAAGATCTCACTATTCCGTTAGATGAAATCCAAATCAACGAAAAACTTCAATTCATCGAAGAACCCGTCGAAATAATGGATCGTGAGGTTAAAAGACTTAAGCAAAACAAGATACCAATTGTTAAGGTTCGATGGAATGCTCGTAGAGGACCCGAGTTCACCTGGGAGCGTGAAGATCAGATGAAGAAGAAATACCCGCATCTATTTCCAGAAGATTCGTCAACACCATCAACAGCTTAAAATTTCGGGACGAAATTTATTTAACGGGTAGGTACTGTAGTGACCCGAACTTTTCCATGTTTATATATATTAATTGAGATTGATATTTACATGATTAAATGTTTCCAACATGTTAAGCAATCAAACTTGTTAAGACTTGATTAATTGAAATATGTTTCATATAGACAATTGACCACCCAAGTTGACCGGTGATTCACGAACGTTAAAACTTGTAAAAACTATACAATGACATATATATGGTTATATATATAGTTAACATGTTTTTATTATAAGTATGTATCTCATTAGGTATTTTAACAATGAGTTATATACATAAAAATGAGACTATTAATTTAAGAAACTCGAAAACGATATATATAACGATTATCGTTATAACAACGTCTTACTAGGTACATATGAATCATATTAAGATATTGATACACTTGGTTAATTATGTTAAATGATAAGTAAATATATTATTAAGTGTATTAACAATGAAATACATATGTAAAAATAAGACTACTAACTTAATGATTTCGAAACGAGACATATATGTAACGATTATCGTTGTAACGACATTTAACTGTATATACATCATACTAAGATATATTATATATCATAATATCATGATAATATAATAATTTAACATCTCATTTGTTATAATAAACAATGGGTTAACAACATTCAACAAGATCGTTAACCTAAAGGTTTCAAAACAACATTTACATGTAACGACTAACGATGACTTAACGACTCAGTTAAAATGTATATACATGTAGTGTTTTATTATGTATTTATACACTTTTTAAAGACTTCAATACACTTATCAAAATACTTCTACTTAACAAAAATGCTTACAATTACATCCTCGTTCAGTTTCATCAACAATTCTACTCGTATGCACCCGTATTCGTACTCGTACAATACACAGCTTTTAGATGTATGTACTATTGGTATATACACTCCAATGATCAGCTCTTAGCAGCCCATGTGAGTCACCTAACACATGTGGGAACCATCATTTGGCAACTAGCATGAAATATCTCATAAAATTACAAAAATATGAGTAATCATTCATGACTTATTTACATGAAAACAAAATTACATATCCTTTATATCTAATCCATACACCAACGACCAAAAACACCTACAAACACTTTCATTCTTCAATTTTCTTCATCTAATTGATCTCTCTCAAGTTCTATCTTCAAGTTCTAAGTGTTCTTCATAAATTCCAAAAGTTCTAGTTTCATAAAATCAAGAATACTTTCAAGTTTGCTAGCTCACTTCCAATCTTGTAAGGTGATCATCCAACCTCAAGAAATCTTTGTTTCTTACAGTAGGTTATCATTCTAATACAAGGTAATAATCATATTCAAACTTTGGTTCAATTTCTATAACTATAACAATCTTATTTCAAGTGATGATCTTACTTGAACTTGTTTTCGTGTCATGATTCTGCTTCAAGAACTTCGAGCCATCCAAGGATCCGTTGAAGCTAGATCCATTTTTCTCTTTTCCAGTAGGTTTATCCAAGGAACTTAAGGTAGTAATGATGTTCATAACATCATTCGATTCATACATATAAAGCTATCTTATTCGAAGGTTTAAACTTGTAATCACTAGAACATAGTTTAGTTAATTCTAAACTTGTTCGCAAATAAAAGTTAATCCTTCTAACTTGACTTTTAAAATCAACTAAACACATGTTCTATATCTATATGATATGCTAACTTAATGATTTAAAACCTGGAAACACGAAAAACACCGTAAAACCGGATTTACGCCGTCGTAGTAACACCGCGGGCTGTTTTGGGTTAGTTAATTAAAAACTATGATAAACTTTGATTTAAAAGTTGTTATTCTGAGAAAATGATTTTTATTATGAACATGAAACTATATCCAAAAATTATGGTTAAACTCAAAGTGGAAGTATGTTTTCTAAAATGGTCATCTAGACGTCGTTCTTTCGACTGAAATGACTACCTTTACAAAAACGACTTGTAACTTATTTTTCCGACTATAAACCTATACTTTTTCTGTTTAGATTCATAAAATAGAGTTCAATATGAAACCATAGCAATTTGATTCACTCAAAACGGATTTAAAATGAAGAAGTTATGGGTAAAACAAGATTGGATAATTTTTCTTATTTTAGCTACGTGAAAATTGGTAACAAATCTATTCCAACCATAACTTAATCAACTTGTATTGTATATTATGTAATCTTGAGATACCATAGACACGTATACAATGTTTCGACCTATCATGTCGACACATCTATATATATTTCGGAACAACCATAGACACTCTATATGTGAATGTTGGAGTTAGCTATACAGGGTTGAGGTTGATTCCAAAATATATATAGTTTGAGTTGTGATCAATACTGAGATACGTATACACTGGGTCGTGGATTGATTCAAGATAATATTTATCAATTTATTTCTTTACATCTAACTGTGGACAACTAGTTGTAGGTTACTAACAAGGACAGCTGACTTAATAAACTTAAAACATCAAAATATATTAAAAGTGTTCTAAATATATTTTGAACATACTTTGATATATATGTATATATTGTTATAGGTTCGTGAATCAACCAGTGGCCAAGTCTTACTTCCCGACGAAGTAAAAATCTGTGAAAGTGAGTTATAGTCCCACTTTAAAAATCTAATATTTTTGGGATGAGAATACATGCAGGTTTTATAAATGATTTACAAAATAGACACAAGTACGTGAAACTACATTCTATGGTTGAATTATCGAAATCGAATATGCCCCTTGTTATTAAGTCTGGTAATCTAAGAATTAGGGAACAGACACCCTAATTGACGCGAATCCTAAAGATAGATCTATCGGGCCCAACAAGCCCCATCCAAAGTACCGGATGCTTTAGTACTTCGAAATTTATATCATATCCGAAGGGTGTCCCGGAATGATGGGGATATTCTTATATATGCATCTTGTTAATGTCGGTTACCAGGTGTTTACCATATGAATGATTTTTATCTCTATGTATGGAATGTGTATTGAAATATGAAATCTTGTGGTCTATTATTATGATTTGATATATATAGGTTAAACCTATAACTCACCAACATTTTTGTTGACGTTTTAAGCATGTTTATTCTCAGGTGATTATTAAGAGCTTCCGCTGTCGCATACTTAAATAAGGACGAGATTTGGAGTCCATGCTTGTATGATATTGTGTAAAAACTGCATTCAAGAAACTTATTTTGTTGTAAGATATTTGTATTGTAAACCATTATGTAATGGTCGTGTGTAAACAGGATATTTTAGATTATCATTATTTGATAATCTACGTAAACCTTTTTAAACCTTTATTGATGAAATAAAGGTTATGGTTTGTTTTAAAATGAATGCAGTCTTTGAAAAACATCTCATATAGAGGTCAAAACCTCGCAACGAAATCAATTAATATGGACGTTTTTAATCAATAAGAACGGGACATTTCATTATGTAATCTTGAGATACCATAGACACGTATACAATGTTTCGACCTATCATGTCGACACATCTATATATATTTCGGAACAACCATAGACACTCTATATGTGAATGTTGGAGTTAGCTATACAGGGTTGAGGTTGATTCCAAAATATATATAGTTTGAGTTGTGATCAATACTGAGATACGTATACACTGGGTCATGGATTGATTCAAGATAATATTTATCGATTTATTTCTGTACATCTAACTGTAGACAACTAGTTGTAGGTTACTAACGAGGACAGCTGACATAATAAACTTAAAACATCAAAATATATTAAAAGTGTTGTAAATATATTTTGAACATACTTTGATATATATGTATATATTGTTATAGGTTCGTGAATCAACCAGTGGCCAAGTCTTACTTCCCGACGAAGTAAAAATCTGTGAAAGTGAGTTATAGTCCCACTTTTAAAATCTAATATTTTTGGGATGAGAATACATGCAGGTTTTATAAATGATTTACAAAATAGACACAAGTACGTGAAACTACATTCTATGGTTGAATTATCGAAATCGAATATGCCCCTTTTTATTAAGTCTGGTAATCTAAGAATTAGGGAACAGACACCCTAATTAACGTGAATCCTAAAGATAGATCTATTGGGCCTAACAAACCCCATCCAAAGTACCAGATGCTTTAGTACTTCGAAATTTATATCATATCCGAAGGGTGTCCCGGAATGATGGGGATATTCTTATATATGCATCTTGTTAATGTCGATTACCAGGTATTCACCATATGAATGATTTTTATCTCTATGTATGGGATGTGTATTGAAATATGAAATCTTGTGGTCTATTGTTACGATTTGATATATATAGGTTAAACCTATAACTCACCAACATTTTTGTTGACGTTTAAAGCATGTTTATTCTCAGGTGAATACTAAGAGCTTCCGCTGTTGCATACTAAAATCAGGACAAGATTTGGAGTCCATGTTTGTATGATATTGTGAAAAAACTGCATTCAAGGAACTGATTTCGATGTAACATATTTGTATTGTAAACCATTATGTAATGGTCGTGTGTAAACAAGATATTTTAGATTATCATTATTTGATAATCTACGTAAAGCTTTTTAAACCTTTATTTATGAAATAAAGGTTATGGTTTGTTTTAAAAATGAATGCAGTCTTTGAAAAACGTCTCATATAGAGGTCAAAACCTCGCAACGAAATCAATTAATATGGAACGTTTTTAATCAATAAGAACGGGACATTTCAAATATGAACATTTAGAAGAGACACTTCGTGATGAATGTTATTATTTAGGCGGGAAAACGATCGACAAAAATAACATTCAAGATAATATTGTTCGTGAAGAATATGAACGTTTTTTTTCCATGTTTTGTGAAGTAAAATTTAGCCCGATTTAGAGTTTAGGGTTTAGGGTTTGGTGTTTTAGGTTTATTCCATAAACCCAAAACACCAAACCCTAAACCCTAAACCCTAAACTCTAAACCGTTCGTGTTAAAAACTCAATCTAAATCCTAAATATAAACCCTAAATCTAAACCTTAAACCCTAAATTTCTAAACCCTAATATCTAAACCATATAAACCCTAATATCTAAACCCTAATATCTAAACCCCAATAGCTAAAACCTCAATATACGCTCGAAAAACATGATAATTGTTATATATTACTTCTTTGAGCGTTTTCCCGCCAAAATAAAAACATTTATCACAAAGTGTCTCTACTAAATGTTCATATTTTAATCTCATCTATAATGTTCGTGAACAAAGTTTTTTCAAAAAACCAAAAAAAAAAAAAGTTTTTGCTTCCCCCTGCTTCCCCCCGATTGGTTACTTCCCTCTTGATCCTACCACTATATATATATATATATATATATATATATATATATATATATATATATATATATATATATATATATATATATATATATATATATATATGCACACACGCGTATATATGGCAAGTCCCGATAATTTATGTTCTTAGAACGAGGTAAAAAAAGACCCTTAGACCCTATCGAATAACTTAAGTTTTTTAATGACACAAAAAACTAACGTAATATCCATAAATTCAAAAAATAGAGCATTTATAAATTTTCACATAAAACCCTAAATTAAAATAAAAGTATAAGATAGTATAAAAAGTAGAAGTCGAAGCAATATTAGTGACAGCTCAGGACCCAGTTTTTTTTTTGGCAAAAAAGATGTAAAATATATTAAAACAAACGTTAACTTCATCAAAAAGATGAAAGAAAACGGAAACCATTACAATGACGGAACTAGGTCGGTCATAATTTGAAACAAAAATTGAAACGTAAAGCTTAAAACATACAAGCCTATTGACAAAAAGTAAGGGAGTAAACTCCCAAACATGAGATTGAACGGCATGGACAAACAAGAGAATCGAGGCCCGAATACAAACTTTAAGATTGATGTTGCGAACCAATATTGACCGGCACATGAATTTACCATTGAACACAATGTTGTTTCTAGCCATCTAAATTGCCCATATAGTTGCGGGACCAATCATTTTCCAAAACATGGACGCGTTGATCCCCATCCGAAGTACCAATCAAAATAAAACTCGGTAACTGACCTTGGAATAACCCATCGAATGTTCCACCGACGTAAAAAATCCATCCAAAAACTCGATGACCACTTGCAATGAAGCAACAAATACTGATCAAAGGTTTCAACTTCATTCATCCACCAGACACATATAGACGATTGGGAGCTAGATAAAATACGTCTTATTTGCTGTATATGCTAATCTATCGCCATTACTATTAACCTTCTCGGCCTAATAGCCTAATGGCCCAAGTATACAAATAGAAATCCAATTATAGAATCCCAAGATTAGTAATGGTTCACGGCCCAAATGAGGATTCTGTCCACAGATCAACAAACAATTTCCATAGCCGTTTCTTATTTGCTGTATATGCTAATCTATCGCCATTTTAGTTCTTTATAGCCTAAATATAAAAATGAAATTATACTAGCTGTATTGGCTCGTGGTTGTTGGTCTTGCATTATCTCAAATATATATTTAATGTGAAGGAGGGATTTACTAGTGGGGTGTGGGGTTCGGTTTAGTAAGAAAGTAATACTAACCCACCTACCTCCTATGCTTTACCAATTTTTAATGTAATTAGACCCCATCTTAACTTCCATCACTAATCGTAACAAACAGATGGCAGACAACAAAGTTGGTCTTGGCTCGTCAACAAAGAAAAAAAATAATAAAGCAATATTGTCGTAGTATAATAATATCATTGATTGATATCTTGGATTTATAACTTGGTCATTCATTATCTTTGTCGACCACTTCCCTCAATTTATGTCTTCTATAAATACTTCATCTTCGAATTGAAACAGCATACGAGTAACAGGTGTAGATTTTGTGAGTTGTGGGTTTCGTTACGGGTTTACAACGAAATAGGAGACAGGAACATAAAGCGGTTTCGTGGTGGATGAAGGTGTTATATGGGTTGTGATGATGAATGGTGAAGTGGTTATCGCAGAAGGTAGTGAGGGTGTTCTTCTAGTAACATAAACGATGGTTTGGAACAAGAGGGTGTTCATATTTGATGATGGGATTCGGTTAGGATGATGGTTCATTGTTAGTGAAGTTAGAATGGTATCCTAAAGTTTGAGTAGTATCCATGGTGATAGATAATGGGTGAAGGTTTGAGTTTAAGATTAAATAGAAGTTAATCTTGATGCTTTTAAATTTTTGTTTATTAATCTCTGAATAGCAACAAGGGTTTGTATCTTCTTCTGTTTGTCTCTCAAATTTCTATTTTTAATTCTCTAAATGAAGTAGTGGCTTATTAGCTGTCAGTGAAATAATTGTACTATTTCATGAATTTCATCTTGATTGTATGGTAGTGAAGAAAACAAATGCTAACGGGTTTTGTCCCTAGTAGAATTGATTGGTACGATCTTGAGACAGAAAATCAAATTAGATACAGTTTGAAAGATGTGTGTACCTGATTTAGATTTCCACAATCATACCTATGATTTTATATTTATTAGTAATTATAATTTCATTAATAATATTCTAATTTCCAATAATAATAATAATAATAATAATATTAATAATAAAAGTAGTAATAATAATAAATCACAATAATAAGAATTTTAAGGTAATTAATAATACTAATATTATCAATTATATGATAATATTACTAATTAGATTATTATTGGTATTAATAGTAATAATAATATCAAATATCATATATGGAAATCTTATATAGATTCATTTAAATTAAAATTACAACAATCATTTGTATCTTATTTTAATTCGAATGGTTAAATGGTATTGTATTAATTCAAATTAAAATATACACTTATATTTATATTTACATATATATATTTTATTTACATAGTTATTTACACACAATTGTTCGTGAATCGTCGGGAATAGTCAAAGGTAAATGAATTCATGTAAACAAATTCCAAAATTTGAGACTCAACTTTACAGACTTTGCTTATCGTGTCGAAACTATTTAAAGATTAAGTTTAAATTTGGTCGGAAATTTCCGGGTCGTCACAGTACCTACCCGTTAAAGAAATTTTGTCCCAAAATTTGAGTGAGGTCGTCATGGCTAACAATAAAAATGTCTTTATGACAAATATTAGTTGATAACTAGAGTTTTATCATTATTGATTAATATAGATAAAACGATTAAATCACTCGAAGAGTACGGATGAAGCTATCACTAAATATTGAAATGAGAAAATCAAGTTTCAACATAACTTTTGACTAGTCATGGTTGAATTCTGGAATTCAAGGGATTTCAAAGAAAATCTTTGAAATCTGAGTAAGATCTGATTCTTCGGTGAATAAGGAGATTAAGATCTCTTCAATTAAATGCGATGATCTGCCTCAATTGCTATGTCTGATATCCCCATTATAAATTAAGCTCTTCCATTCCATTATTCTCACCATTCCTATACATTCTTTCTTAGTTCATACATCCAAAAATTGTAACAATGCTTAATCCAGTTCTGATCCTTGTTCTTATTATGACTATCATATCTGTCTTTATTCTTTTCCAACTCCCACCGGTGGATTCTATTCACTTCTACTATTACTTTGGGGTTATAGTATTTCTAATGCTCCCGTGTCTTTATCTTGCTATACGTATTGATATACACGGTTTGTAATTTCTGTGTTTGTGATCGGCTTTATATTTCTTGTTATGTTTCGGAGTTCCATGCTCTTGTTTTTCTCTTCTCGACTTCAAGTCAAGTGAATAATGGTTCAGAATTCGTAGGTATGAAGTTTCGAATGGTTATAATATTCTAAGCAGAAAGAAATGTATTAGCATGATTGGATTTGTCAAATTACCAGAATCCCTGAGGATGGAACTATCAAAATTATATTTTCTTGATATGTTTAGAAGTTAAGTAGAAAGAAAGAGTTATGTAACATGGCACATGATGACGTTATGATCTGTGAACCATCATGTTCCAATAGAACTTCCAGCATGACTTACTGTAATATAATCACGTTGGCCAAGCGTCATTATATTATACTAACCCATGCTTCAATTCCCAACATTTCTCCACAATTCATTCATAATTTATACTTAGATTTTTACAAAAGTTTCCAATATAATGGAATACAGAAAACACGAAGAGGTAGATAATTTCAGACAAGAATATTTATGAAAATATCCTCAGAAATATCGAAGATATTTATGATGATATTTTGGAATTTCTAAGTTCGAAAGTTGATGAAGAAAAATTTTTCGCAAGATTTTAACATGACTTCGGAACAGGATATTCTCTAAAGATTTCAGCGGATCCAGAATTACCTGGATTCTTTAAATATAGGGTTTGGTCCTTGTATTTGTCCTTGGTCTCTTTCAGGGTTTGCTCAATCCATTTTTCAGTACCAAATTTTTTATCGAGCGTTTCCAACACTCCATTCTTTACCATCAAACTCTTGACCATTTAGACCATCTACACTTTTGTTGTTTCCTCTGCATTTAATGCTACCATATCTGAATCATCGGTTATCAATCCAAGGTAATTTCAGGAGAATTATGTTTTTAGATGATTAAACGCTGATGGTAGTATGGTGGAATATAAAAGGTTCTCCTATAACAATAAATGAGCACGCATATATATCAAGGTTATAATAAGGTTGTTTTGAATGAAAAGTCTTGTTGGAGCTGTGACAAAATTGGCTATTTTAGAGAGGGATGGTAAAGTTATTTTTGATAATATCAACGCCAAAGGAGCTAGCACAGATTCGTGTTTATCGTTTACTCAGGTTTCGAGGGTTTTTAGGTGCATAGCTATATGCATCGATCTTTTCTTCCGTAGATGAAGTGTGGTTGGTTCATCCTCTCGATTGAGATGTTTTCAAGAATTATGAAAGGTTTGAACGCAGATTGTAATCGCCAAGATACAAATGAAGTTTAAAATAAAATCAAGTGGCAAACTTGAAGAAATGTTTAGTTTCATATGTTATAATTAATATTTTAATTCATTTTAATTGTCTAATATTATTAGTCCACAGTCGATAGTCCACAGTAAACAGTCCAATAATTCATATATAGTTTAATATATAATATTCAAATTAATTAATACGTTTCTTGACCCGTATACGTCTCAGACTCGATCACAACTCAAACTATATATATTACTATAGAATCAACCTCAATCCTGTATAGCTAACTCCCGCATTACTGCATATAGAGTGTCTATGGTTATTCCAAATAATATATATAGATGCGTCGATATGATATGTCAAAACCTTGTATACGTGTCCCGATATTTAAAGTGCGTAAAAATAAATAACAGAAATTAAATGACGATAAATAAAGTGTGTAAAGTAAATAACAGAAATTAAATGACGATAAATAAAATTGCGAGAATGTAAATTGCGATAAATAAAATGTAATCTGTCAGCTAGGAACAATTAGCTAGGAACAGTTAGCGTGGATTCTTAACAACATTTTTCTCGTAGTTAATTTGTTTGTTTCTAACAAGTTTTATTTTGTCCAATGTTTTCTTCATTATGCCACTTGTTGGATTCTAATAGATCAAAATCTAAATATGAAATTGAATGAAAATGGTTATTCTGTGGTGAACGGATACGTATATCGGTGATTGTAAATAGGATCGTAAATGACTATTGAATTAGATTTGGAAGAATGTACAGTATACTTATTAATGTGAAATCTGAATATTCCTCGGGTATTACCTACCCGTTAAAATATTTTCAACATTAACAGTTTGTACGAAAGTATTTTTAATTACAAGTTTTATGAAAATATACTTACATATATATTTTCTTCAGATTTAATCATGGATTTAATGAATTAATATGATATTAATCTCATTTGCTTTTCGGTTTGAGCTAGAATAGCTAATCTCTAAGACTTTAGAGATTACATAATCGCCATGTTCCATGAAGATAAATGATATAGAACGATTCGTAGAACGAAAATTAATCGATGTAGAACAAAGTGTAAAACGAAGATTATGCTCGAGGTACAGAATGAGATGTTGAGGCATGGATTGTTGATGGTACTGGTGCTGTTACTGATGGTACTGTTGGTGCTGGTGATGTTGTTGAAGCTGGTAAATTTTGCACCATATTCTCCCAATTGATTTACTCGAGCGCGAAATTCGTTGACTTCTGTCACGACCTGGAAATTTCGGTAAAATTTAAACTCTGATAACTCCGACAAGATAAGCAAATTGATGTGTTGCATTAAAAAAATTTTATACATTTAATTAACCTTTGGACTTTACCCTACGATTCACGAACAACCTATAAGTTAAAACTCGAACCCGTCATGATTTATATATGATTTTACTTTCTTAAGCGAAGACGTTTTATGATATAATAATTTCTATTGTTATAACCTTTTAATAAAATGATTTTGAATATAATTAGTTTTGGAAAACTAAATTTTATAATATTTATATACGAAATGATTAAAAATTTACTATTAAACGATGCCATTTCAATATAAAAATTTTACGTATTAAGTCATTTTATTTTTATGATATAATTTTTGTAATTTTTTTAAGAAACAAAATTAAATTAAAAATGTACAATTTGTAAAGCACAACGTACAATAACGTGTACCTTAAATAGTTGAATTTAAATTAATTCATTTACTATTCATTGAATAGTAAATGAAATGAAATTAATTCATTTACTATTCACATGAAAGCGACCTGATTGAAATTATTAATTATAAATTACATAAAATACCCTTGAAGTATTTTAAAAATATGACTTTTAAAATCTTAATCGATTCAATTTTATTATTATATTATTATATTTTACTTTATTATATTATTATATTATTATTTTATTATTATATTATTACTTTATTATATTATTATATTATTCTGATTATAAACGTACGATTCCTTTTATTATTATATTATTATTTTATTACTTTATTATATTATTATATTATTATAATTAAACACGTTTGATTCCTTTTATTATTATAATATAATTTTCTAACTATATATATCGATCGATCGATCGATTGCAGAAAATCACACACACATATATGTACATATATATTTATTTCATATATTTTTATTCCGTAATAATTCTAGTGCAATATTCAAAGTAAGTATTAGTAGTATACATAAAATACTACGACGGAGTTATGCTCGGGTGATTTTCAAAACGGGTTTTCAAAATGGGTTTCCGAGCGGGATAGAGCTAAGAAAACTATGGGTTATAGCTATGGAGGTTATGGGTAATGTTCATGGGTATTGTTCGCAAGTCAAACCTAGTGTTTATCATCTCTATTGCGTCTACGTACTTTCCTGCAATATTGAATCACAATACTGATACGTGAGCATTCATATCTTATCTTTTATATATTAATAGTGTATACATGACTAGTGCTCGAGTATATATGTTTATGCATGCTTGTATGCTAAATTTTATCGTTAAACAGTTTATGATGAATCACGAATTAAATACATATATTACTGATAAAAGGTATATGATATGCATGTTTTTGGAAAGCTGGCGAAAAATCAATAACTTTTCATTTAGAAATCACGTAATTTCGATGAACGAATTTAAAGATATGATCAACTGAATTATGATTAACATTAATTGGAATTGCTTTTGAATCTGTAATTAATATTTAAACAACTTGTTTGTAAGATTGATAAATTGGATTTTTGAATATTACCAGACGAGTAAATGAATCCTTATATAAGGCACGTCTCGTTTTGATGAACAATTGTCAAAATTGATTGTTTTATCATATTTTAAAGCCTTATAAAAACTATAGTCTAATTTTACAAGAATTGGGAAACTATGTGAAATGTTAAAATGTTTCGATTGCCATAATCATTCAACTATAGTATTGAGTCAAATTGACTTTTTGATATAACTTTTGATAACTTTTGTATGTCGATCTCGAGCATTAGGATTGTGATACACTATGACCTGACCTAACTTGATAGAGATTTATTGACCAACATATGTTCTCTAGGTTGAGATCTACGGTTATTTGATATTCCGAGTTTCGATCACATTTCGGTGAACGACTTTGTGTGCTGCTAAGTTGAGTTTCATTGCTCCCTTTTTAATTGCTTTTGCAATATATTTTTGGGCTGAGAATACATGCAATTTATTTTAAACGCAATGGACACAAGTACATACTAAATTCTACACTGAGTTTGAACCCAAAATCTGAAAGGACCCGTTCATATACATTATAAACGATTCACAATAGTTGATTACATTGCGAGGTATTTGACCTCTATATGATACATTTTACAAACATTGCATTGGTTTTTAAAAGACAAACTTTCTTTACATCGAAAATTGACAGGCATGCATACCATTTCATAATATCCACTATCCAACTATAAATTGATTTAAAAATAATCTTTGATGAACTCAATGACTCGAATGCAACGTTCTTCGAAATATTCTATGAAAGACTCCAAGTAATATCTTTAAAATGAGCAAATGCACAGCGGAAGATTTCTTTAACACCTGAGAATAAATATGCTTTAAAGTGTCAACCAAAAGGTTGGTGAGTTCATTAGTTTATCATAATCATTTATTTCCATCATTTTAATAGACCACAAGATTTTCATATTTCAATACACATCCCATACATAGAGATAAAAATCATTCATATGGATTGAACACCTGGTAACCGACATTCACAATATGCATATAAGAATATCCCCATCATTCCGGGATCCTCCTTCGGACATGATATAAATTTCGAAGTACTAAAGCATCCGGTACTTTGGATGGGGCTTGTTGGGCCTGATAGATCTATCTTTAGAGTTCGCGTCAATTAGGGTGTCTGTTCCCAAATTCTTAGATTACCAGACTTAATAAAAAGGGGCATATTCGATTTCGATAATTCAACCATATAATGTAGTTTCAATTACTTGTGTCTATTTCGTAAAACAGTTATAAAAACAGCGCATGTATTCTCAGTCCCAAAAATATATATTGCAAAAGCATTTAAAAAGGGATTAATGAAACTCACCATACTGTATTTCGTAGTAAAAATATATATAACGTCATTGAACAAGTGCAAGGTTGGCCTCGGATTCACGAACCTAAATTAATTATATATATTTATGTGTTGGTCAATATTTGTCTAACAAATTAGGTCAAGTCATAGTGTACCACAATCCTAATGCTCGAGACTAATATGCAAAAGTCAACAAAAGTAAATTTGACTCAAAATAATTTCCAAAAATCTATACATGATTAATATATAGTTTAAATATCGTCATTTTATATTTTTAAATATTTTTAAAAGATTTATTAGAGTAAATAATATAATTTATTTATTAATAAATAAAATTTTTATATTAAATTTATATAATAAAATATACTTATATATATATTAAGTAATAAAATTTATAGGGTTCATTTAATATCATAAAGATAATATGATAGGTATTATTAAAGTAAGTTATTACACGTAGTAAAATATGTTTGTATCACATATTTATTTGATAAAATAATATCTATAATGATAGTAAGTAAAAGTTATATTATTTTGTAATAATAATAATTATTATAAAAATATCAATATTTATAATTACTAAGATGACATTATGATAAAACGATAATTCTAATTATGATAACTTTAATATTTACGATAATTTTTAATATTATCTTTAAAATAATAATTCTATTTAAAATAATAATTATAATAATGATATTTTATAGTAACAATGACATTTCTATTAAAATGATAATTTTTGTTAAAATGATAGTTTTAATACTAACGATACTTTTAATAATAATAGTAATGATAAAAATAATAAGAACGATAATTTTATCTAAATCAATATCTTATAATATTTTAATTTCATCATGATACTCTTACTCATTATTTCCTAATCGTTTCGTTTAATAGCTTATAATCGTCTTTTATATCGTGTTCATAATAATGATAATAATAATAATCAAAATAATTAGGTGTTACAAATATTTGTTTTAATTACACTAATATTAATAATGATAGTTACTATAACATTATTAACGATAATACTAATAATTATCTTAATGATAATATAGTAATAATAATAATAACAATAACAATAACTATTTTTAAATAATGATATATATATTAATAATGATAATAATGATAATAATACTAATAATAATAATAATAATTGGATAATAATAATAATACTAATTATAACTTTAACGATAATAACGATAGTAATAAAAAAAATAACAATTTTTAATGATAAATCCCTTTTATTGATAAAGATAATAATAATCATAATAATAAGATAAAACTAGAACGACGATAATAATAATCATTTTTAATAAAAATATCAAAAATTCAATTGATTATAACTTTTAATCCGTTCATCGAAACCATTCGATATCTAAAGGAAAAGTTCTTAATTTTTCGCTAGCTTTCCAAGGACATGCATATCTTATATCTTATCTCAACTGCAAGTGTAACTAATTCAAGATTCAACCTAACCTGTCTAAGGGCAATATCAAAAGTACAAGCATGCATAATCCTAAATACTCGAGCACTAGTCAGGGATACACTATTAGTATGTAAAAGTTAAATTATGAGTACTCACGTATCAATATTGAGATTCAATATTGCAGGAAAGGTACGTAGACGCAACGGAAATGATAAACACTATATTGACCTCACGAGCATACCCATGAACCATACTCAATCACCTCCATAGCTATAACCCATAATTTCCTTAATCCTATCCTACTCGAAAAACAATTTCGAAACCACTCGGACAGCACTCCGTCGTAATATTTTATGTATACTAATAATATCTTGAAATAATACGGAGTAAATATATATATGTAAATCGATTGAGAGAGTTTAGAGAAAAATATTTTCAAGTTCCTATGAAATAATGAAACCTATTGAATTCTATTTATAATAGATTTTTGAATTATTAAAGTGAATTATTAAAGTATGAATTATTAAAGTGAATTATTAAAGTATGAATTATTAAAGTGAATTATTAAAGTATGAATTATTAAAGTGAATTATTAAAGTATGAATTATTAATGTGAATTATTAAAGTTAAATTAAAGTAAAAATAAAGTAAAGGTAAAGTTTAAGTATAGTAAAAGTATAAAACTATGTACGTATAATACGCGTATAAATATATATAATATTAATTTAAATTGTTATATATATTTAATAAAATAAAATATAAATATCGTTATCTTTATCATACTAGTTAAGTAATGAGTTGTCAAAAGTGGTTCTAGATATTTATAAAAGTTATATACGTTTTAATAATAAAGTTCTTTTTAAACTGAAAACGTTTTTGTACGTTTGAAACTAAATAGATCAATCGAGTCTTTATGAGATTCAATCTTCCACTATCCTTTGTCTAGTTCTCAATGATTGATGATTTGTTCTTATTTATAAATCACTTTACCATTTTTCGAATATTGTTAAAATGGAAAGATTTCTCAAATCAACGTGGGCCTTTCAACAGAGACTTGTAATCATAATTCAGTATATCTGATAATTCAATCATTTGATCTTATCTTCTAATTCCATTGATAAACATTTTGAAACAGATACAATCATATAAAGTATTTAATCTAATATTTTGTTTACGTTTCAAGTTATAATATATATACACATATACATATATAATCATATTCGTTTAATGGTTCGTGTATCGTTGGAACTTGGTCGAGGTTGAATGAATGTATGAACATAGTTTAAAATTCTTGAAATTTAACTTAACAAATATTGCTTATCGTGTCGGAAACATATAAAGATTAAAGTTTAAATTTGGTTGGAAATTTCCGGGTTGTCACAGTACCTACCCGTTAAAGAAATTTCGTCCCGAAATTTGAGTGGAAAGGTCGTGAATGATAATAAGTATGTTTTCATGATGCATACGGGCTCAAAATTAGAGTTTTATCATCAGCGAATAATTTGGATAAACAATCCATTTATATGAAGAGTACGAATGAAGCTAACATAGAAGAGTGAAATGAGTAAGTGTAGATTCATCTTATCATTTGACGTAGATATGATTGATTCCCAGATTTCAAGGGATTTGAAGAAAATCTTCTTAATAAGATTTGACTCTCCGGTAATCAAAGGAATTAGGATCCGCTTTAAATGCGATCGTCCATTTTAATTGTTCTGTCGGAGATTTTCTTATAAATTCACCTCCTTCGTTTCCTTACAACTCACACCTTCTGTTGATGCATTTTATGCAAGTCCCTAGACATCTACCCACGTCCATTGCAGGTACAACAATTTACAGGCCACAATGATTGCTCGTTATTATCCTATCCATGTTTGTATCTGGTTACAGGAACTGCAGGAATGAGATTTAGATGTTTGACTATGTTAGACTTAGTCAGACGTACGAGTGAAGCCTCACTAGTACGGCTGACAGGCTCATACGCACGGTTGATGCTGAGCTAAGTCACAATTACAACCTAAATGAGAAGACACGAATGAGTGATCACCCGTACGGCTGATGAAGCCAACTCGTACGTGTGATGAATGAATTGTATGGGTGAGTCAACAGCAGGGGTATATAAAGTCTTATGTTCTTCATTTTAGGTTAAGCCTCTCATTTGTTACACACACTCAGATCTAGTGAGCTCCTCCGATTCTCTCTCAGTCCAAATCACCCAGGTGGTGAATAATAGCTCTAGGTGTTGATCTAATCACACTTGATTTAGTTGTGGTTTGGCTAAATTAATCAAAAAAAAAAAAAACTTAACCTATTCACTAGAGGGTTTGATTCACTTATTCCGCCATTGTGTGAGTTAAATCTGTTGATTTCTTAGTTCCTAGTCATGTTTCATCACCATCTATTCTTTCCCCCTCAACTCATATTTTAAAGTATTCATCAATATGCTCCATCCAGTTCTGATTCTCGATATACTTCTAACTTTCATATCGGTCATTGTTCTTTTTCATCTACCGCCGGAAGAATCTATTTACTTCTACTATACTCTTGGGTTTATAGTGTTTCTAGTTCTCCCGTGTCTTTATATTGCTATATGCATCGATATATATAGTTTATAATTTCTGGTTTGTCGTTGGGCTTTATATGTTCCCTTATATTTCAAAGTCTCTGCTTCTGTCTTCTATAATCATTATCATTCACAGTTAATGCTCTCTTTTATTTGCTGCAATTTATACCCCAATTTCTATTTCGGAGTTTTGTCCTTTTGTTTCTTCTTCTTGCGATTAAGCACCGCTTGTAATGGTCCAGAATTCACAGATATGAATTTCGGAATGAACATTGTTAATGTTCTAGGAAGGAAATTGTGATGGCACGATCTTGACTTGTCAAATTACTAGAATACCTTGGAAAAGGCCGAATCATCAAGAAATATTTTCTTGATATTTTAGAGGTTAAATAGAATACAAGAGTCGTATAACATGGCACATGATGATGTTATGATCTGTGAATCATCACGTTCCATTTAGAAACTCATCATGACTTACTGTAATATAATCACATTGATCAAGTGTCATTATATTATACTAATTCATGCTTCAGTTCCCAACACTACTTCAAAATATTCCTATTTTAAACTTGAATGTTTCAGAATTTAGAAACTAAAATAGTTTCTTTTATGATGCAATACAGATAGCGCGAAGAGGTAAATGATTTCAAATAAGAAAAATTAAGAAAATATCTTCAGAAATATGGAGGATATTTATAATGAAAGATATGATAATATTTTAGAATTTCTAATATCAGAGGATGATGAAGAATATTGTCCGCAGGGGTTTAGAGTCAGGAGCAAGGTATTCGTTAATGACTTCAGCAGGTACTGAATCATTTGGATCCTTTGAAGTCAGGTTCAGTCTTTGTAATTTGTCCACAGCCTCCTTCCTACTTTGGTCAATCCGTTTTCCAGTTCCAAAACTTCTCTTTTTCTGTGCTTTTCCAGCGCACTTCATCATTATCATCCATCTTTTACCGTTTAAAGTCGTTTATAGTTTTTGCTGCTTCATCAGCATTTTTTTTTTGGAGAACCAATTCGTAGTTCGGAGTGTTTTTCAGAAACTTCACATTCAAATTAAGTTCAGAAGATAGATGTTATATATACACATATAACTGTTGGCGTAGACATGCTGCGAGATTTCAAAATACTGATTGCTAATTCCCAATGATTCGTATGGAAATTCTCATTACAAGATGCGAATGAGTAAATGATGGGGTTTCAATGAATAATTATAATGACTTTTTGGAGAGGCTAAAGTCAAAGGGTAATGAAGTTGTTGGTACATCTGCTAATAATGTGGTGGAATGTAAAAGGTTTCCTGGTAACGATGGTGTATATCTCAAGGTTATAATAAGGTTAGTCTGACTGAAAAGTGGAAGTTGACTTGCTGGAGCTGTGACAAAACTGGCTACTTTGAATAGGAGTCGCAAAGTTATTTTTGCTAATAAATGCCAAAGAATCTGACGCGGATACGTTTTTTAAACTTTTACTTTGGTTTCAAGAGTTTTTCGGGTACATAACTGTGGGTAACATGTGGTTGGATCATTATCTCGATTGCTCATCATTCGAAGTGTCTTCAGAAATTTTCGAAGGGTTTGAACACAGATTGTAATCGTTAACATACATTTGATGTTCTAACACAGTTTTGAAGTCAAAATATAGCTTGTGAAAGATGTAAGGATCTAAGAGTGATGATTTTGGTCATATCTCAAGTTGAATTTTGAGATTTCAAAATCAGAATATGTAATTAAATTTTGAATGAGTATGGTTGTTTTGATTTCTATAAAAGAATGTATATTGTTGTGAAAGTAGGGAGTATAATGGATGATTTGCTGAATCAGATTCGAAGAATGTAACATATTAATTGTGAATTTATATATCTCTCGGGTATTACCTACCCGTTAAAAAAAATTTCACAATTAATATTTTGTACAAAAGAATTTTATTACAGTCTTTATGAAAATATATATATGTATATTTTCTTCAGATGTAACATAGATTTAATGAGTTAATGTTAAATTAAACTCATTTGATTTACAGTTGAAACTAGAATTGAATAATCCCTAAAGGCTTTAAAAAGTACATAACTTTTATGCAGTATTTCTTTAATGACATTGAAATTATGAATCAATACTTAGTTATTTGTTGATGTATGATGTTCGGTTCGTGGAATTCTTGTGAATTTCGCAAAGTACGAATGATGTTATCTGAAAAGTTTCGGCTACATCGATGATGAAAGTGTAAAATTAAATATATACTTGATTTATTATGAATTGGAATTTGTTGAATTGCGACAGAGATTGTAGTTAACGCTGGTTAAGTTGCGGCCGAAGGACGTACATTATTGCATATTTGTAATATGAATTAACCGATTAGTTAAGATTCACACACAATAGCTTAGTACAGAAAGATTTATTTCAATATATATATATATATATATATATATATATATATATATATATATATATAATATACATATAATTTCTTCAGAGGGAATGAGTTAATTCTTCATAACTCGTTGATACAATATACACGTTATTGATTCGTAATGATGTCCACAGTGATTCTTGAACTGACGGAGTTTGTGATGTTATCTGTGTTGCTGATTCGGATGTTGACTGTACTGACGATGCTGGTAACGCTGACGTTACTGTTGATGCTGTTGGTAAAGCAAGTTTAGCTTGTTAATCACACACCTTTTTTGTCAGGGTTTCTACTCTTCCTTCTATCATTTTGGTTCGCTTAACTGATTTATGGTTAGGGATAGATTAGATAATCTCTAAGACTTTAGAGATTACATAATTGCCGCGGAATGTTTCTTCAATGAAGTTATGAATTAATACTTCGTCAGTTATTGTTGTTGGTACTCCTTGGTATCTACTGTGCGTATGACGTTGATGCTCGTGGGACAGATTGTGAAGTTGAGGTTTACGACGCGGTTGTGGTTGGAGGTGGTAATGGTACTGTTGGAGTTGATGATGGTGGTACTGGTTATGCTGCTGATGCTGCTGCTGGTGTTTGTAATCTCTGCACCATATTCTCTAAAGCCACTACCCGAGCGCGAAGCTCGTTGACTTCTTCTATTACACCGGGGTGATTGTCGGTTCAGACGAGCGGATAAATAAAATCTAAAATTTGATGTAATATATAATCGTGACGAGATACTCTGGAAATGAGCGAGAAAATGGTGTTTCGGACAGGTTCGCCGGTAAGTGCTTCAGGTTCTTCGTCAAGAGGGCAATGTAGTGGATGGAAGGGATCACCTTCTTCTTGTCTCCAATGATTGAGGAGGCTACGAACCCATCCCCAATTCATCCAGAATAGGTGATGACTGATTGGTTGATCTATTCCGGTCACACTGCTTTCGGAGCTTGAATGGGATTCCATTTCGGAATCTGAGTGACTTGAACTGATGACGAATTCCATTTCGTACGATTGGATAAAGGATTTTTTTTTCGATATGAAATGATTTTGGCTAACGGATGGTATTCTAATTACATAGAATATATATATATATATATATATATATATATATATATATATATATATATATATATATATATATATATATATATATATAGAGATCAAAAGATTTCGTAGATTACGGAGGACTTTGCGGGATATGTCAGGCAAAGTTTAAAGTAACAGATACGATAAGATATGATTTAGCAGATATACTAAGATATGAATTTTTGTCTATACACTATTCATGCAATCAATGCAGCAAGACGTGTCTTAGACTAAAAATGATAAGCAGGTAATTTCCTGAGGATGATAAGTAGTTAATTTTCGACACAAAATGATAAGCAAAGCTTTTGACCTGCAGACACGGTCGAAGTCCAGACTCACTAATGCATCCTTTCGACTTATCAGTTAGACACACTAATGCAGACCTGGTTCGCTAAGACCACCGCTCTGATACCAACTGAAAGGACCCGTTCATATACATTATAAACGATTCACAATAGTTGATTACATTGCGAGGTATTTGACCTCTATATGATACATTTTACAAACATTGCATTGGTTTTTAAAAGACAAACTTTCTTTACATCGAAAATTGACAGGCATGCATACCATTTCATAATATCCACTATCCAACTATAAATTGATTTAAAAATAATCTTTGATGAACTCAATGACTTGAATGCAACGTTCTTCGAAATATTCTATGAAAGACTCCAAGTAATATCTTTAAAATGAGCAAATGCACAGCGGAAGATTTCTTTAACACCTGAGAATAAATATGCTTTAAAGTGTCAACCAAAAGGTTGGTGAGTTCATTAGTTTATCATAATCATTTATTTCCATCATTTTAATAGACCACAAGATTTTCATATTTCAATACACATCCCATACATAGAGATAAAAATCATTCATATGGATTGAACACCTGGTAACCGACATTCACAATATGCATATAAGAATATCCCCATCATTCCGGGATCCTCCTTCGGACATGATATAAATTTCGAAGTACTAAAGCATCCGGTACTTTGGATGGGGCTTGTTGGGCCCGATAGATCTATCTTTAGAGTTCGCGTCAATTAGGGTGTCTGTTCCCAAATTCTTAGATTACCAGACTTAATAAAAAGGGGCATATTCGATTTCGATAATTCAACCATATAATGTAGTTTCAATTACTTGTGTCTATTTCGTAAAACAGTTATAAAAACAGCGCATGTATTCTCAGTCCCAAAAATATATATTTCAAAAGCATTTAAAAAGGGATTAATGAAACTCACCATACTGTATTTCGTAGTAAAAATATATATAACGTCATTGAACAAGTGCAAGGTTGGCCTCGGATTCACGAACCTAAATTAATTATATATATTTATGTGTTGGTCAATATTTGTCTAACAAATTAGGTCAAGTCATAGTGTACCACAATCCTAATGCTCGAGACTAATATGCAAAAGTCAACAAAAGTAAATTTGACTCAAAATAATTTCCAAAAATCTATACATGATTAATATATAGTTTAAATATCGTCGTTTTATATTTTTAAATATTTTTAAAAGATTTATTAGAGTAAATAATATAATTTATTTATTAATAAATAAAATTTTTATATTAAATTTATATAATAAAATATACTTTTATATATATTAAGTAATAAAATTTATAGGGTTCATTCAATATCATAAAGATAATATGATAGGTATTATTAAAGTAAGTTATTACACGTAGTAAAATATGTTTGTATCACATATTTATTTGATAAAATAATATCTATAATGATAGTAAGTAAAAGTTGTATTATTTTGTAATAATAATAATTATTATAAAAATATCAATATTTATAATTACTAAGATGACATTATGATAAAACGATAATTCTAATTATGATAACTTTAATATTTACGATAATTTTTAATATTATCTTTAAAATAATAATTCTATTTAAAATAATAATAATAATAATGATATTTTATAGTAACAATGACATTTCTATTAAAATGATAATTTTTGTTAAAATGATAGTTTTAATACTAACGATACTTTTAATAATAATAGTAATGATAAAAATAATAAGAACGATAATTTTATCTAAATCAATATCTTATAATATTTTAATTTCATCATGATACTCTTACTCATTATTTCCTAATCGTTTCGTTTAATAGCTTTTAATCGTCTTTTATATCGTGTTGATAATAATGATAATAATAATAATCAAAATAATTAGGTGTTACAAATATTTGTTTTAATTACACTAATATTAATAATGATAGTTACTATAACATTATTAACGATAATACTAATAATTATCTTAATGATAATATAGTAATAATAATAATAACAATAACAATAACTATTTTTAAATAATGATATATATATTAATAATGATAATAATGATAATAATACTAATAATAATAATAATAATTGGATAATAATAATAATACTAATTATAACTTTAACGATAATAACGATAGTAATAAAAAAAATAACAATTTTTAATGATAAATCCCTTTTATTGATAAAGATAATAATAATCATAATAATAAGATAAAACTAGAACGACGATAATAATAATCATTTTTAATAAAAATATCAAAAATTCAATTGATTATAACTTCTAATCCGTTCATCGAAACCATTCGATATCTAAAGGAAAAGTTCTTAATTTTTCGCTAGCTTTCCAAGGACATGCATATCTTATATCTTATCTCAACCGCAAGTGTAACTAATTCAAGATTCAACCTAACCTGTCTAAGGGCAATATCAAAAGTACAAGCATGCATAATCCTAAATACTCGAGCACTAGTCAGGGATACACTATTAGTATGTAAAAGTTAAATTATGAGTACTCACGTATCAATATTGAGATTCAATATTGCAGGAAAGGTACGTAGACGCAACGGAAATGATAAACACTATATTGACCTCACGAGCATACCCATGAACCATACTCAATCACCTCCATAGCTATAACCCATAATTTCCTTAATCCTATCCTACTCGAAAAACAATTTCGAAACCACTCGGACAGCACTCCGTCGTAATATTTTATGTATACTAATAATATCTTGAAATAATACGGAGTAAATATATATATGTAAATCAATTGAGAGAGTTTAGAGAAAAATATTTTCAAGTTTCTATGAAATAATGAAGCCTATTGAATTCTATTTATAATAGATTTTTGAATTATTAAAGTGAATTATTAAAGTATGAATTATTAAAGTGAATTATTAAAGTATGAATTATTAAAGTGAATTATTAAAGTATGAATTATTAAAGTGAATTATTAAAGTATGAATTATTAATGTGAATTATTAAAGTTAAAGTAAAGTAAAAATAAAGTAAAGGTAAAGTTTAAGTATAGTAAAAGTATAAAACTATGTACGTATAATACGCGTATAAATATATATAATATTAATTTAAATCGTTATATATATTTAATAAAATAAAATATAAATATCGTTATCTTTATCATACTAGTTAAGTAATGAGTTGTCAAAAGTGGTTCTAGATATTTATAAAAGTTATATACGTTTTAATAATAAAGTTCTTTTTAAACTGAAAACGTTTTTGTACGTTTGTAACTAAATAGATCAATCGAGTCTTTATGAGATTCAATCTTCCACTATCCTTTGTCTAGTTCTCAATGATTGATGATTTGTTCTTATTTATAAATCACTTTACCATTTTTCGAATATTGTTAAAATGGAAAGATTTCTCAAATCAACGTGGGCCTTTCAACAGAGACTTGTAATCATAATTCAATATATCTGATAATTCAATCATTTGATCTTATCTTCTAATTCCATTGATAAACATTTTGAAACAGATACAATCATATAAAGTATTTAATCTAATATTTTGTTTACGTTTCAAGTTATAATATATATACACATATACATATATAATCATATTCGTTTAATGGTTCGTGAATCGTTGGAACTTGGTCGAGGTTGAATGAATGTATGAACATAGTTTAAAATTCTTGAAATTTAACTTAACAAATATTGCTTATCGTGTTGGAAACATATAAAGATTAAAGTTTAAATTTGGTTGGAAATTTCCGGGTTGTCACAAAATCCCTTAGCTTTGGTAACTAGTAACTGCCGGTTATAAGAACTGGTGGGCGCGAGTAGTTGTATATGGATCCATAGGGTTTGACATCCCCGTCTGTTCCAGGTATAGAGACCCTAGCCTGAACTATAAAACAGACGTATGTTATTTGAGTTAATATACGTTGGATTGCGTGTATTGTACATGTTGGTTGCATGTATGTTAAAACAGGGGTACTTATTATATAGACGTTAAAGCTTATTTACCAGGGTGCTCAATCTTGTAGAATAATTTGATAAACGTTTCTGGATGAAACAACTGAAATCTTGTGGTCCACCTTTATATACAAATTATGCGAAACACTAAAACTATGAACTCACCAACCTTTGTGTTGACACTTGTTAGCATGTTTATTCTCAGGTTCCTAGAAGTCTTTCACTGTTTGCTTATATGTTAGACAAGCTATGTGCACGGAGTCATACATGCTTTATTCGAGAAAGCGTTGCATTCACATAATCATCACCATGTATCTATTTTGACTGTTTCGTCAACGAAAGTATTATTGTAAACTATTATTTTCGGTGATTGTCTATATGTAGAAATCATCAGATGTCGAAAACCTTGGATTTAAATATTCATTTATGGTATACCTTTTCAAAAGAATGCAATGTTTATAAAACGTATCATATAGAGGTCAAATACTTCGCTATGAAATCGATGAATGACGTATTCATCCATATGGATTTGGACCGATCGCCACAGTTGGTATCAGAGCGTTGGTCCTAGCGAATCAGGTCTTGCATTAGTGTGTCTAACTGATAGTTGTTAGGATGCATTCGTAAGTCTGGACCTCGACCGTGTCTGCATGTCAAAAGTTTTGCTTATCATTTCTTGTCGAAAATTACCTGCTTATCATTCTTAGTCTAGACACGTTTTACTGCATTGATTGCATGAATAGTGTATAGACAAAATTCATATCTTGGTATATCTATTACAGTAAACTTTGCTTGACATCTTCCGTAAAATCCTCCGTAACTTATGGGATTCTGGTATTATAAATACATATGTAAACTATGTATTGAGGAGTCCCAAATTAGTCCTATAATCTATTTCATTCCAAAAATCTTTTCCTTGATTATACAAAATGGATCATGTATCTAGTTCAAGTTCCTTAGATTCCGACAGCTATTCCGATATGGATTTCCACTCGAGCTCCGAAAGCAGCGTAACCAGAATGGATCAACCAATTAGCCATCATCTATTCTGGATGAATTGGGGATGGGTTCATAATCTACTTAATCATTGGAGACAAGAAGAAGGTGATCCCTTCTATCCACCACATTCACCTCTTGGTGAAGAACCCGAAGCACTTACCGGCGAACCTGTTCGAAACACCATTTTCTCTCTCATTTCCAGAGTATCTCGTCACGATTATATACTATCCCATATTCTAAATCTTATTTATCCGATCGTCCGAACCACCGATCATCCCGGTATAATAGAAGAAGTCAACGAGCTTCGTGCTCGGGTAGTGGCTTTGGAGAATATGGTGCAAAGGATACAAACACCAACAGTAGCACCAGCAGCATAACCAGTACCACCATCATCAACACCAACTGTACCATTATCACCACCAACAACAACATCCCCATCACATGCCTCAACATCACAATTTGTACCTCGGATATCAACATCATACGCACCATAGATACCAAGGAGTATCAATAACAACAAACGATGAAGTATGGAATCATAACTTCATCGGAGAAATATCCTACGGTGATTATATAATCTATAATCTTAGAGATTATCTATTCTAGCCTTAAACCATAAATCAGATAGAGTAGAAACCCTGATCGGAATGGTGTATGATTTACAAGCTAGACTTGTTATATCACAACATCAACAGTACCGTCAGCATCATCAGCACCGTCAGTACCGTCTGCATCGTCAGCACCAGCAGCATCTGCTACATCACAAGCTCCGCCAGTTCAAGAAAGCACTGTTGATATCATTACGAGTCAATAATGAGTATATTGTATCAATGATTTATGAGGTATTAACTCAATTTCTCTAAAGAATTTATATGTATATCTTATATATATAAATTTTAAAACCATTATAAATCTTTTCGTACTAAGCTATTAAGTATGAATTGAAAAAGGGGTAAATATTACTCGGTTAATTCATATTACTAATATGCTATAATGTACATCTTTCGTTAACGACTTAACCCTCGTTAACTACAATCTCTGTTTCAACTCAATAAATCCCATTTCATAATAAACCAAGTGTATTATTCAATTACATAATTGATTTTACATTTTCATTTTCGATGTACTCGAAACTTTCCAGAAAACATCATATGTGCCTTGTAAGGTTCACAAAAATTCCACGAGCATCAACATCCTTCACCGAGGAATAAGAATAAATAATGAAGTATCGATTACATTAGCGAAATACTCCGCAAAGATTATGTAATCTTTAATGTTTTAGAAATTAATCACTTCTAAGTCAAGTCGAAAACCAAATGAGCTTAATATGATATTAAATCATTAAATCTGTATTACATCTGAAGAAAATATACATACATATATTTTGATAAAGATTGTAATGAAAATTCTTTTGTACAAAATATTACTTGTGAAATCTTTAACGGGTAGGTAATACCCGGTAAATATTTTAGTTCGCAATTAATATGCTACACTGTACAACTTTGATTCAAAATTTTTTAACAAAGCTCACAACGATATACAATCGTTTTCATACAAATTCAATTACATATTCTGATATTGACGGATCAGAATCCAAGTCATAACTCTGAACCGGTGACATCATTCTTAGATCTCTACATCTTTCAAAGCTATACTTTGACTTCAAAACTGTGAAAGATACTTTAGCATTGTTATTACTGAAAATAATCTTGCAATCCCTTTTCAAAGTATCCATTTTTATCACACTTCCAATCAGTTAACTTCGAATTTTTAGATTAACCTTATTATAACTTTGACATATATGTTTTTGTTACCGGGGAACCTTTTATGTCCCACCACATTAGCAGTAAATTTACCAACAACTTTATTGATCCTTGACCTTTCGAAAAATCATTTTACTCATTGAAACCCCATCATGTACTCATCCACATCTTGCAACAATAATTGCCATACCAACTACTGGGAATTAGCAATCAGTATTTCGAATCTCGCAGCATTTCTACATCGACAGTTATATACATACATATAACATTTATCTCTTAGAATTATGATCTTCCATTCTGAAATTCTGAAAAGCACCCAGTCTACGAATCAATACTCTAAATGTTGAAAAAGCTGAATGAAGCAGCTAAAATTGTAAACGACCTTAACAGTAAAAGTTAGCAAAGCTCAGAAAAGTTAGAACTAGAAAACGGATTGAGCAAACCATGAAGGAGGCCGTAGACAAATCATAAAGACTAAACCTGCCTTCAAAGAATCCAAATGATTCAGTATCTGCTGAAGTCATTAACGAATACCTTGCTCCTGACTCTAAACCTTTACGAACAAATCTTCTTCATCATCCTTTGATATTAGAAATTCTAAGATATTATCATATCTTTCATTATAAATATCTTCGATATTTCTGAAGATATCTTCATAACTATTATTATCTGAAATTATTTATCTCTTCGCGTTATCTGTATTACATCATAAAAGAAACTATTTTAGTTTCTGAAATTCTGAAGAAAAAAAAATCAAATTTAAAATATGAATGTTTTGAAGTAGTGTTGGGAACTAAAGCATGAGTTAGTATAATATAATGACACTTGATCAACGTGATTATATTACAGTAAATCATGCTGAGTTTCTAATGGAACGTGATAAAGGTTCTCAGATCACACCCTCATCATGAACCATGTTACATAACTCTTTCATTCTATTTAACCTCTAAACATATCAAGAAAATATTTTTCTTGATGATTCGGTCTTTTCTGTGAATTTCTGGTAATTTAACCAATCAGATCGTGCCATTACAATTTCTTTCTTAGAACATTAGTTATGTTCATCCAAAACTTCATACCTACAAATTCTGGACCATTATCCGCTTGACTTAAGGTCGGGAAGAGAAAACGAAAGCATGAAGCTCCGAAATATAATGGAGAATATAAAGCCCGATAACAACCCCGAAATTACAAACTGTATATATCAATGCGTATAGCAATATAAAGACACGGGAAGAATGAAAAATACTATAACCCCAAGGTAATAGTAGAAGAAAATAACTTCCTCTGGTGGCAGATGAAAAAGAAGAATGGAGGATACGATAGCCAGGAAAATATCAAGAATCAGAACTGGATTAAGCATTTCCACAATCTTTTGAAAGTATGAAATGAGGGAGAAGATGTAGGAGTGATGAAAATAATGGAACGGAAGTGGTTAATTTATAGCGAAATAACAGACAGAGCAATCAAGGCAGATGACCGCATTTAATTAAAGAAGATCTTAATCTCCTTAATTCCCAAAGAATCAAATCTTATTTAGATTATGAAGATTTTCTATTCCTTAAATTCCTGAAATCAATCGTTACTACGTCAAGAGTTCAGACGAATCTTTATTCTCCATTTCACTCTTTTACGATAACTTCTTTCATACGCTTCGAGTAATCGGATTGTTTTATCTATATTAATCAATAACGATAAAACTCTATTTATCAACTCATATTCGTCATGAATTTTTATTGTTAGCCATGACGACCTCACTCAAATTTCGGGACGAAATTTCTTTTAACGGGTAGGTACTGTCACGACCTGGAAATTTCGGTAAAATTTAAACTCTGATAACTCCGACAAGATAAGCAAATTGATGTGTTGCATTAAAAAAATTTTATACATTTAATTAACCTTTGGACTTTACCCTACGATTCACGAACAACCTATAAGTTAAAACTCGAACCCGTCATGATTTATATATGATTTTACTTTCTTAAACGAAGACGTTTTATGATATAATAATTTCTATTGTTATAACCTTTTAATAAAATAATTTGGAATATAATTAGTTTTGGAAAACTAAATTTTATAATATTTATATACGAAATGATTAAAAATTTACTATTAAACGATGCCATTTCAATTTAAAATTTTTACGTATTAAGTCATTTTATTTTTATTATATAATTTTTGTAATTTTTTTAAGAAACGAAATTAAATTAAAAATGTACAATTTGTAAAGCACAACGTACAACAACGTGTACCTTAAATAGTTGAATTTAAATTAATTCATTTACTATTCATTAAATAGTAAATGAAATGAAATTAATTCATTTACTATTCACATGAAAGCGACCTGATTGAAATTATTAATTATAAATTACATAAAATACCCTTGAAGTATTTTAAAAATACGACTTTTAAAATCTTAATCGATTCAATTTTATTATTATATTATTATATTTTACTTTATTATATTATTATATTATTATTTTATTATTATATTATTACTTTATTATATTATTATATTATTATGATTATAAACGTACGATTCCTTTTATTATTATATTATTATTTTATTACTTTATTATATTATTATATTATTATAATTAAACACGTTTGATTTCTTTTATTATTATAATATAATTTTCTAACTATATATATCGATCGATCGATCGATTGCAGAAAATCACACACACATATATGTACATATATTTATTTCATATATTTTTATTCCGTAATAATTCTAGTGCAATATTCAAAGTAAGTATTAGTAGTATACATAAAATACTACGACGGAGTTATGCTCGGGTGATTTTCAAAACGGGTTTTCAAAATGGGTTTCCGAGCGGGATAGAGCTAAGAAAACTATGGGTTATAGCTACGGAGGTTATGGGTAATGTTCATGGGTAATGTTCATGGGTATTGTTCGCAAGTCAAACCTAGTGTTTATCATCTCTGTTGCGTCTACGTACTTTCCTGCAATATTGAATCACAATACTGATACGTGAGCATTCATATCTTATCTTTTATATATTAATAGTGTATACATGACTAGTGCTCGAGTATATATGTTTATGCATGCTTGTATGCTAAATTTTATCGTTAAACAGTTTATGATGAATATCGAATTAAATACATATATTACTGATAAAAGGTATATGATATGCATGTTTTTGGAAAGCTGGCGAAAAATCAATAACTTTTCATTTAGAAATCACGTAATTTCGATGAACGAATTTAAAGATATGATCAACTGAATTATGATTAACATTAATTGGAATTGCTTTTGAATCTGTAATTAATATTTAAACAACTTGTTTGTAAGATTGATAAATTGGATTTTTGAATATTACCAGCCGAGTAAATGAATCCTTATATAAGGCACGTCTCGTTTTGATGAACAATTGTCAAAATTGATTGTTTTATCATATTTTAAAGCCTTATAAAAACTATAGTCTAATTTTACAAGAATTGGGAAACTATGTGAAATGTTAAAATGTTTCGATTGCCATAATCATTCAACTATAGTATTGAGTCAAATTGACTTTTTGATATAACTTTTGATAACTTTTGTATGTCGATCTCGAGCATTAGGATTGTGATACACTATGACCTGACCTAACTTGATAGACATTTATTGACCAACATATGTTCTCTAGGTTGAGATCTACGGTTATTTGATATTCCGAGTTTCGATCACATTTCGGTGAACGACTTTGTGTGCTGCTAAGTTGAGTTTCATTGCTCCCTTTTTAATTGCTTTTGCAATATATTTTTGGGCTGAGAATACATGCAATTTATTTTAAACGCAATGGACACAAGTACATACTAAATTCTACACTGAGTTTGAACCCAAAATCCCTTAGCTTTGGTAACTAGTAACTGCCGGTTATAAGAACTGGTGGGCGCGAGTAGTTGTATATGGATCCATAGGGTTTGACATCCCCGTCTGTTCCAGGTATAGAGACCCTAGCCTGAACTATAAAACAGACGTATGTTATTTGAGTTAATATACATTGGATTGCGTGTATTGTACATGTTGGTTGCATGTATGTTAAAACAGGGGTACTTATTATATAGACGTTAAAGCTTATTTACCAGGGTGCTCAATCTTGTAGAATAATTTGATAAACGTTTCTGGATGAAACAACTGAAATCTTGTGGTCCACCTTTATATACAAATTATGCGAAACACTAAAACTATGAACTCACCAACCTTTGTGTTGACACTTGTTAGCATGTTTATTCTCAGGTTCCTAGAAGTCTTTCACTGTTTGCTTATATGTTAGACAAGCTATGTGCACGGAGTCATACATGTTTTATTCGAGAAAGCGTTGCATTCACATAATCATCACCATGTATCTATTTTGACTGTTTCGTCAACGAAAGTATTATTGTAAACTATTATTTTCGGTGATTGTCTATATGTAGAAATCATCAGATGTCGAAAACCTTGGATTTAAATATTCATTTATGGTATACCTTTTCAAACAAATGCAATGTTTATAAAACGTATCATATAGAGGTCAAATACCTCGCTATGAAATCGATGAATGACGTATTCGTCCATATGGATTTGGACCGATCGCCACAACTTCTTCTATTATTCCTGGATGATTGTCGGTAGAAACGAGCGGATGAATAAGGTTCAGAATTGTGGATAGAATATAATCGTGTCGAACTACTCTGGAACTGAGGCTGAAAATGGTGTTACGAACAGGTTCGCCGGTAAGTGCTTCAGGTTCTTCATCAAAAGGTGAATTCGGTTAGTGGAAGGGATCGCCTTCTGCGTGTCTACATTGATTAAGTCAACAATGAACCCATCAGATGAATTGGGGATAGATGATTGGTTGATTCATTCTGGTGACACTACTTTCGGAGCTTAGGTGTAACTCCATATTAGAATAGCTGTCGGAATCCGAAAAATTCGAACTGGTTGAGGGATTCATCTCGTACGATCAGATGAAGGATTTTCGATAAGAAATAGATTATAGGATGTAGATTAGTACCCTGCAATACATAATTTACATATGCATATATAATACTAAAATCCCATAAGTTACGGAGGAATCTACGAAATATGTTAGGCAAAGTTTACAGTAACAGATATGCTAAGATATGA